>NC_060167.1:37388674-37405902 GCF_021292245.1 Micropterus dolomieu
GGGGGGGGGGGGGGGGGGGGGGGGGGGGGGGGGGGGGTCAGGCTTGGATAGGCTGGCTGACCTGAGTAGATGTGACCAGCCTAAGTGTGTGTGTCTCATATCAGTGTGTCCTCGATCGCTCTCACTGTATGGGGCACTTTAGTCCATTCTTTACTTGCACCAGGAGGCACGCATACACACAAAGACACACACACACACACACACACACACAGATACAGTACACACACCTGCACACATGTATGCACAAATACATGCACATACACATACACACACTGACTCAGTGTTTTGATGTAAACTCAAGTGGACGAGGGCTCCAGTCAACCACTCCACCCGTCTTTCTCCCTCTATCTTCCTCTCTTTTTTCCTTCGTCTTTCATTGCTTCCCTCCTTGTGACACTTTTAACGGCATGTCACGCAACCCTGTGCTCAAACACACACACACACACCATGCCGTGCTCTCAGCCCAACCTCTGCACCTTTGTCAGGGGAGAACCACTTAAGCACGCTCATATACACACACATATTCACGCACATTCATGTCTGATTGTCTCCCTCTCTTTTTGCACACACAAATACAAGCCTTCACCACTTAAGCCGTCTTCCTTTCACCATCTCGTGCCCTCCACTCCTCTCTGTGTCTCGTCTGGTCTCGTGTGTGCGTGACTGTGGCTGGCTTTGGCAAGGGTGAATTAGCTCGGCGACCCAGTTTGGTACCAGAAGAGACAAGACGTCAGTGGAGGATATATTGAAGAGCTTTCTGCCCCCTTCCACTGCAAATCCACTTTGTGCTCTGGCTGCCGTGATGTAATGGTAAATAAAATACAGGGTAAAAACATCACCTCCAGCTGAGGATTATCATAAAACAAATTAATTCTATTTTTAGATGCGTTTATGCTTTTTCCAAGATCCTATCTTTATAACCTCAGATAACTTACATCAGTGTGTTCAAATCAGCCTTAAATGTGGATAAAATCATTTCCATTAGCACAGACCTGAGGAGATTTTTCCCTCCACTCTTTTCTTTGCTTTCTTTATGGGCTGTTTTGCATTTCTGTGCTGATGCTAATTGCCTGCAACTAATTATAGAAAGTCTGTAAGTGGCCCTCTGAACCGGACACACGCATGCACATATACTCCACTTCCTACACATTTAAAAACATTATGACAAGGAACGCTTACTCCGTGTGTGTGTGTGTGTGTGTGTGTGTGTGTGTGTGTGGTGTGTGTGTGTGTGTGTGCGTGTGTGTGTGTGTGTGTGTGTGTGTGCGCGTGTGTGTTTGTTGGGAGGTGGAAGAGGGTACAGAGGAGGACGAGAGAACCAGTGTTGCGTGTCTCGTTCGGCTCGTTTAGCTGACAAACTGCTTTTAGTGTTTAATTATCCATCTCTCTGTGATTAATAGGTTTTAATTACTGTAACCCATGGCAACCTGAAATATGCACAGGTCTCTGCGTGAGGTTAGCCTATCAAAACCCCATGAAAAAATCAAAAAAAGACAAAAACAAACAGAAGGTGGTTGAAAAAAAGAAAAACAAGAGAGGACTGAGAGTCTTTGCATCTCAAATGTTTCACTTATTGTTCATCATCAGAAACTGCTGGCTGACACACGGCTACTTTCTCAGTATATAGGCTACCTACTTGAGAAAAGTGTTAGACCTCTGAAAACACTTTTGACCAGACCTTGAACTCCTTCACTTCATTTATTTTTTTTACATGATCCACAGCCGGAGCTTCAAACAGACTTTTTGATTCACTAGGAAGGTTAGAACCTTTCCAAATGCTGGTGTTGCTTCGAAGGCTTTTTACATTCTACAGACATTTCTGCTGAAGCTCTGAGCTCAGAGGAGACTTTTAGTTAAATTTAGTTAGTTTTAGATAAAGACTTTTAGTTAAATAATTGGGCAACTCTGATGCTTAAGTGAGATTTTTTTTTCCTAAATAGAAAAGAGGTTGTTAGACTTAATAAAAGCAACCAGTGTGTTCCAGCATCTTCAGCAGAGCAGATCTATCTTTGCTTCCATTCATACCTGTGATCCAGTTCACTTAGTCTGGACCAAAGAACAAATAATTATTGGTCCCTTTACTGCTGGACCGGTAAGTGTTCACACTGAACCAAGAGGTGTGAATTTGGTCTCAGAGGTACCTTACAATCTGGACAGTGATATGCCTCTCGTGTTTTGCTCGTGAAGTCCTAAACATACCAAACTGTTATGAAACGATAAACTGCTGAACTTCACTTAACCCTGATTAACCTCCAGCTCTCTTCGGACAGTGTGCAGTTTCCCCTCATCACTCCATCCACCAACTCATCCTAATTCAGTGTTTTCCCTCAGTTTCTTTCTTTTTTTGCTGTATAGATTATTAAGGCGAGCTCCGTTTAACAAATGTATGTTTTTATTTTGCTACAGGAACACAGGAGAATTCATGCTCAGCTAGGTTTAAAATGCCCTCGCTGATATCATGTTACTGAATGATCTTGCAAGAGTACACAGATATTTTATATAGTTAGGAAATCACTTCCTTGATAGTTTAGGTTTTGAATTCACGCTAAAGTCACATGTACTATCACACAATCCCGTTATTGGTCTTCCACCACAAAGAAACCACACCAGACCTTGCTAGTCGTGGTGTGGTTCTTTGGTTTGCTTCACACCAGCCTAAACGAACTTCACTGGTTAAGTTTGAGTATCAATGGTACTATCAGTTTAATAGTTAGCCTACATGAAGGCACCATGAACCAACTTACCCACGCAGGAGTCTCTATGTTCTTCAAATCCAGCGGAGCACACACACCTCCCAATGGGCACCAGCCACTCCCCCTCAGCGCTGCAGTACATTTTGGGTGTGTCCCTCTCCTCTGCGTGATCCACACACTGACCCCTGACCTCCACTAGAGAGGACGAGTCGGCCCCCGTCACCACATCAGTGAACACCGCCAGGTTACGGCTCACGCCCACGCAGCGTTTGTAGTATACTCGCACAGAAGTGAGAGCGATGCAGGCGCCAATGTCCTGGAAAGCCAGGTAGAAGCCTCGCCTGGTCAGAGGGCCCACACCTCGCACCTGGGAGCAGAGGAGAAGGGTTTAACAGCTCACATACTTCAGGTCATCATGAGAGTGCTAACAATGTATTTTTGACAATGACAACGGATATAAAATTTACTATAATGTATACAGTATAGAAGTCTCTTTCTTGTGGCAACAAGGCAACAAGCACAGAACAGTCTACGAGTCTATGAGAGTCTTTTTAACAACAACAACAACAACAACAACAAAAGACAGCACTAAAGGCCCTATGTGCTGCCACAGTAAAGTCAGTAATTTAAACACACTGCAGATTTTATCAGGTGGAAATGTAGTTTCTTGCACTTGTTTGGTAATATCTTGACTCCAACAGACTCCATTTGCAGCGGGTTGGGAGGAGTGACACAGCTCTGCGTCTCTATATGCAGTTTAAACAATGCAGTGCAATTTTGGTACTTGACAGACTTGAAAGACTTCAAATTTTAACAACTGATGACACTGCGCTCCTGTAACATTTTCACTCACAATGGACTAAATCGATTCAGCAGAACCAAAGATATCATCCTTTTATTCAGCGCACTCTACGTTACGCACAATGCACCCTGACAGCGCACAGTTCAGTCTTAGATTGTGTTATGCAAGTAATGGCTAAAGTAGCCTCCACCCGCTAGCCTAAAGCAGAGATGAGGTATTTCATTAAATTTCACACAGCTTCCTCTGGAGCCACAAAAGTCTACAACTTTTGACACATGCAGTAGCAAGTATTTCTCTATAACATTTAAAAGGCATGACCGAATAAGTGACAATCAACGTAAAAAAAAAAGAAACACAGAAATCTTTCAGGGGAATCAACCAAAACTGATCATCTTTGGCAGAAAACAGCATGTATATGTACAACCAAATTTTTTATTTTTTTTTGAAATACTGGATGGTTTTCCCTTTTCTAATATCTACAAATTATTTAAATCATTTTATGGTGGACCAGTTCATGACAAGACAATGCTTCATTTTGAGGGGTTATAATCCAAAAAGAGAAGCACTGCCATACGGCGTAAAGCAACTGCACGTTAATGACACTTTACTACCTTTATTGTGATCAGTGCCTGTGGTGACCTTAAAAAAATATACTTTCAGTACTGTACACGCTACACATTATACATGCGCGGCTGGCACAGTGGTGCAGTGGTTAGCACTGTCACCTCACAGCAAGAAGGTTGTGGGTTCAAGGCCCTGGCCTTTCTGTGTGGAGTTTGCATTGTGCCCGTGTAGGTTCTCTCCGGGTGCTCCCACCGTCCAAAGACATGCGAGTCAAAACTGAAAAGTTCCACAAAACATTTTGTGGACTTTCTTTGCCCTGTAAGCAAATCCACTAATTGCAGCAATTCCTTTGGAATGCCTTAACGCAGCAAAAAGCAAAGTACCTGCCTCCCCCATAGCTCTATTGTAATGATTAATTTTGTAATTTGTAATGAAAGCTGTGAGTCAGTTTGTGTTCACTCTGACATTATGGTCTGTCCTGTTTTTTCTTTAGAATCAGATTCCACAAGTGGCAGAAAGGAAAGAAAGTGGTTTTGTGGTGAGGTTTCTTTAATACTAGATACTGATTCTCACACTTCACAGGATGGATTTTGTATTTCTTCTACATTTGAAAGATGAGGGTATGCGGATGTACAGAAAGAATAGATCTAGTATGTTTTCATGTGTATGTGTTTTGAAAGGAACTGAAAGACCATTGCTGCTGCTTAATTAGTAGCTTTGTTTATGAACTGATTTGATGGACTGAACACATTTTTCAAACTGACTCACCAAACTCCTGATACATCAGCACTGTATGCTAATTAGACAGCTAATTATGAGTTTTGCTGATCTTTCAGGGCTATTATGGGGACAGTTTTTGTTGCTATTTCATGTAAATGCCAGGAATTAAACATATGTTCTGTAATCACTATCAGCAGTTGTCATTTCAGTTGCTTCAGGCATTTTCTTTCCTGCACTGTGTGCTAACATTTGTCAGTTGGGCACACACTGTATGGTTCCTGCTCTTTTGATGTCACTTTTCCTTGGGACAGTCATACATATTCATTCACAGTGATGGTGATATTAAAAAATGAAAGAATATGACTGTTACTATTATGTCCATTACCTACAGCTGTCTGTAACATAGTAAAGGTGCAGCACAGGTGATTATCTAATCTTACAGAAACTGAATTAAATGTCCAGAATTGGAACGTCCATTCACATTTTTACTGGGAGGACAATCATTTGCAGGGACTAGAGGAATTAATTTAAAAAAAAGCAAAATAAGATAAAAGAAAATATATAGGCTAAGGTAAGATAAGATTAATGTCCACTTTAAAGATGTGTAAAATGTTAAAATCACGTTATTTTCAAATCTAGTAGGCAGGTAAAAATCAACATCTCTACTGTCAGGATTAGGCTGAGTGCAGATGCAGGTAAAGTGGAGTTGTGGACCCAAATGCAGATGCAGGCATGCAGGTTGCAGATTTTGTAATTTATTTAACTGAACAAAGTCCAAACAAAAGTAACATAGTATCAAAGAAACATAGTCCACACAAGATAATCCAATGATCCAGCAGAAATAATCCAAGTACGCAGGCAGAACAGGTCAGGTGAGTAACAGGCAGAACACTCAACATGCGACGAGGAGTCTATAAAGACTGAACAAAACTGAGAAGGTGCAAACAAGCAGGGAGGGAGGAACTAATCAGAACAAACAAGAAATAAGTGAAACAGAGACAGGAAACAGAACACTACAAAATAATACAGGAAGTAAAGCACGTGACAACAAAAAGTACAACAGAACACAACAGAGAACGCATGCTTTACATGCAGCCGGGAACACATGAGGCAAGGAGTGTCAAACACTGGGAATAGCATAAACAAGGATAAACAGGAACAAATAAACAATCAAAACCCAAAACCATGACACCATCCTAACGTGCAGGTTTCTATCAGAAAAGCCGAACAAGCTTAAGACGTAACGGTTGCCGGTACAGTTATGTGATGGGTTATGCATCCATGGATGCAGACATCTGCAGCTGAAACCTGCTGTTAGTTTTAGGTTGGGCTTTCTCGAATAGAAAATCTAAAGGGTTTGAACTAATAAATCAAGCGTTGAAGACAGCAGCCACTGTGAAGCAGTATACTTGTAGTATTGCCTGAATGTTCACACGTTAGCACTACAGGCAGAACAAAAAAGGATAAGATTAATGCAAAGGGTTAATTACAAAGACACTGTGCCAACAAACCACAAACTAATTTAAGTTTTTTTGTTTCCTTTAGCTAACTCAGGATTAAAGTAACAAATTCAGAGTGTACAATGAATTGTACTGTGTCTTTCATATCGTCATCTTTGTAACAATGTAAGGTATCAATAAAAGAGTAGCTCCACTATGCAGTATCAAATTTGAAGCTGTTATCAATATCAAAGTATTCCCCATGATACTGAACTGAGCCCTACTGTTTGTTTTCTTTTACAGATCTGCAGAACCGAGCACAAAACAGAAACGCTCCACAAAAGAACTCTCCAGGGCTGTGGATGTTTCCAACTTGTCTTGAACTCCTGTGGAGGAGTACGTGATTGAAATTAGAATTAACTTTACAATCCAAAGTGAGATACTGCTTCACAGAGCCTGGACAGTTGTTTACCCGTTGTATCAATCAGAATTTGTGTTGTAGTTTAGTATCATAGCTCGTACCTCAGTGTTGAGTTTGAGTCTGCGGACTCCTAGGTCCACCCCGGTGAAGCTCTCGTCAGCAGCGATGGTGTCAATCTTTATGAACTGGTTCTCCCGTATGGCCGAGCCTACCGCTCTGTCAGACTCGTAGTAGTACAGGTTGAAGGTTTCCTGTGAACAAACAGGGGTAGTGTGATTACTGTATGTGTGTATACAGTGAATCAGATTATGCTGAAGACCTTCAAGAAACTTTAGGATGCCTCCTCAGTTTGTATAAACAAGGCAGCTCTGCACTGAACAAGACCAGGTCAGGCAACCCTGAGTCAGTCAGAGGGCTAAAATATACTCAAAAACTACAGTACATTCCCATAAAATACAGCAGTGTGTATGTGTGTGCATAAAAATCAAATCCCTCATTCTTTATCTCTGAGTAGGCCTCTCCCTGGCTCAGCTTCCCTGTCCTGTGCTGGACCGTCTGCTTTTACTGATTGTACAGCTACATATGCACGAACATCACTAATAAATATGACTTACAATAATCCATTCTCTAATTTTAAAAACACACTGCCCCTGCGCATCACCTCCACAGCTAATATACATAAAGACTTACAGAGATTCCTCGGTTAATTTGGCACATTTAGCTGCCTCTTATGCCAACATTTTTTCTTCTTAATTCTTATTTTTTCAGCATCACACATTTCTTTTCCCTCTTTCACTCTCTTCTCCACATTTACTGGCTCTGTTGAGCCTATCACACAGCCCTTCTGCCCCGATGAAATGTTTGGAGATTAAACTCACTCCAAATGGAAAGTAAACTTCTTTGATCAGCCCTGTTGAGCCAATCAGATTTCAGCAAAAGCGAAAATTGGTCCAAGTTGGGAGAGGCCGCTCGTACACCCCCTCCATATTAAAAGTATTTGTTTGGCTGAGTCACACACACAGACAGCGTTCGCTTCAGGTCTGCTCCCGAACGCCGCAATGGCCAGTCCGCCCCTGCTCATAGTCCATCAATGCAAAGTTGTTAGCTACGTAAAATAGATAATAGATCAGAAACTAAATTGGCATCTCCTTCTGGCATGTTTAATGGTTATTGTAGGTATCAAACTGCTTCCTTGAAAACCAAAGTGGATTACAATCAGATTTCATGAGATTGATCACAAAAGTAAATGGCGCCTATTTTGTTTTCACCTGAATTTAACAACTTTAGCAACAGTATTTCATTAGGCCAGCACTGTATTTAGATTCAGTTAGTAAGGCAAACTCACAAACTGAGCTAGTGCAATTTAAAAAGAAGTATTGATGTGTAGCCTGCCGCACTGACACCCTGCAATCAATATCTAACTGAGACCATGCAAATGTCCATGAGTTACGTCTTCATTTGTACTTTGTTTTTTATATGTAGCTGTGACCGAACCCTTAAAAGAGCACTCCACTGATTTAGCATAGCACTCCTATAACATTGTCAATATGGACAGTTAAAAAAAGGAACCTGTACCTTGTACGTGGTACTTACATTACCCATAACGCAACTCTGTCACCAACAGTTCAGATTAACTTTTGTAACTAGGTTCGGGAACAAAGACCCCGCCTTGAACACATCTCACACAAAAGTATTTATGCCCTCTTTCCCAATAAAGTTCCTCCCCTTGCAGACCCCCTCTATATATTTATTGCCATGATCTCTGTTAGTGAATCAGAGATTTGTATACAGCACCACCACTCAGCCTTGCTGCGAATTTTTATCAGTGGCCAACCATGATCCTGCAGTAAAAAAGTCCAAAAAACTTTTTCCCATAGATCACCTTTATAAAAACTGAAACTTTTAAATGGACACATGGAAATGCAAACACGCTTAATTATTACTCTTAGTATTATGCATTTTTAAACCATGACGGGTTTATATTTGTAAAACTTTCCAAGAGCATAGAAAAGGGATGTTTGTGCGCGTGACATCCCAAAGTTTGGGCCAAGCCGGCGGTAATGCGAGTAGACAAACAGTATGGAGGTAAGCTCACTCCTTTCCACACCAACAGATTTCACACTGAACACAAACATTCCCATAGATGAAAAAAGCATGCTTTGTATTTGCTATTGTTTGCTCATGGCAGTAACTTCACTGAGATCCAACAGGTTTTTGATATTTAGGGTTCTTCAGATTGATGAAAAGTTATGCAGTCATCATAACAACACATAAATATTTAACTTGTTGAAGACTAAATTATACCCGAAAGTCACTAGAACAGGCCTTTTCGACTGTTTTCGGTCAGTTTCACATCTATTTCCCCAAAAGATTTGTTGGTCTATATTTGGTCATTCAAATGAACTCACCTCCCAGCCTTAGCTGCTAAAGGTTCTCATTGTCTCACATTTCAGATGGTGATAATTATTTGTGATAATAAACGTACTTGCAAGGCTTTGCTAAAGTTTTAGCATGCACACCTCAGAGCTTTCTACCAGACACAGACACTGATTTTTGGTACCATTGTTCTTTTCCCACATTAGGTAAAGTTAGCAGTCTGTCAAACTCCCAAAAGTCTCAAAAGTCCTTGAAAGGAAAAGTATAGTTTCCTAATTACGTTTATATTCATTTTGAATCTTTGATCTCTGTGTAGACTGTAGACTTCATCTCAGACTGTGATTTTTAAATGCTAACTATATACTCTAACAGAGTACAAGTGCATTTAAGCCCTATTTTGTACAGCCATATCTTTCTCCCACACAGTTTTAGCTTAATTCCCACTCTCTCCCTCCACTAGCTTACCCTCTCCTTCTTGTCTGAGTGTTACCTTGCAGGTGCCCAGTACTCCAGGCATGCTGTTGCAGTCTCTCAGGGTGAACTTGACCTCGATGTAGATCCTCCTTGCTCCTTCTCGAGGGATCCAGGCCGTCCTCAGCCAGTTGTTCTGGCTGGGGCTCATCACGTTACAGACCTGATTTAGAGTAAGTGTTATGATCAGCAACATGCTGCACTGTATCATCAAGAAAAACAAACATTGCGGCTATATGTGGTTTATTTTCTCCTTAGATTTTTGGAGTGATGTCATTCGCCCGTCCTGCAGCTGGTAGTTGCTCTTCACAGCAGCTAATATGTATTTAGATGATTAAGCCTAAGCTGACATTAAGACAAACCTGCACTGGTAGACGAGTTGAAATGGGTTAAAATCAGAAGTGTTTCCTGGTTCGTGCCATTCAGCAGTTCACTATATTTTTCACCAAACTCAACCCAGTGTCACGCAATGGAAAATGTGGCGTAAGTGGTGGACGTAGATATATGTGTGTGTCTTATGTTTTATTTTAATGTGCACAGATGGGGGAAGAGAAACTTTTTGAAGAATAAGACTTGGTTTAGGGTTCAGGTTAGAATTAGGTTAGGAGGAGGGTACAGGTTAAGGTTAAGGTTGTCATCTGATGTAGATGTGAGGGTTAAGTTACGGCAGGAATCCACTGACTCCGGCTACGGCGCATTACGGCCGTGCCACGTTTTCGATTCATCCTCAGCGCAGCGTCAAAGTCCACTGCAAACATCTCAGAAGCATTTCAGCAGCAGAGCGTGCAGCCTGCCCCACGTTATTGACTTGTTAATGACTGACTGATTAATTTGTCAGTTTTGTGCTTCTGCTACCTTCTTCACAGCTCTATGTGCCCCCCGTTCGTTACGTCAACTTCAGGCTGCCTATCCCACAAGGAAGGAGCCTTTCAGAATAAGAGCATTTTGCCTGCCTGATTTTTCTGACATGTTTAGATTTTGTTGATTTGGTAATCAGTGCTTGCTTTTTGTGCTTCTACTATGATTAAGTAGGCTCCGCAGTTAAATTATTCCTTTTTGTGTCAGTTTTAACCATGTTTATTGTTGTTTTAAGATCAGAAGTCTCCACACGGTGTTTTATTGTGTAAATTGAGCGGATTCTCTATGCCGTTCTGTGTCTGACTTCCTGCCTGGTTGAATCTGCTCTGCGCTGCTTGAAGTTTTTTCACACGGGAAGCGACACTCCGCCTGTGTAGTCACCTGGCTACACAGGCGGAGTGTCGTATTATATTATATATATTATTCATATCCATATAGCTGATAAATCTAGTCAAACGCCTTGCTGTTAATGTCATAATAACTGTTCAGTGAAGTCACCGACGGCGAGGATCAGTCTCTCATCCATCTTTTTGTTCTGTGCGTTGCATAGAGAAAGTTCAAGTCAATTCAACTTTGGCAGGGGTGGGCGTGTGCGTGAGACGAGCACGACCGCCTGTCGCAGTGCCCCCGTCTCCCTTCCTACACGCTCGCCTCTGATTGAAAATGAATTTAGAGGCGCCATGTGAAAAGGCCTTGACGCGGCCTGCGTCAAAAATAGACCTGCTACCTATTCTCTGCAGAGCAGAGAGCTGCTTCTGGGACGCACTGCAGCCGCTTCCGCTGGACTCACAAGCATTGACTATAATATCCGCGATTAGCTCCGACAACTGCGCCGTAGCCGTAACGCGCCGTAGCCGAGTCAGTGGATTGTAGGGGTTAGTGTAAGGGGCTATGGAAAGCATTATGTCAATAACATTTCCCCAGGAGGAAAGATGAACAAACGTGTGTGTGTGTGTGTGTGTGTGACTCATTACAAACCATTACAGTTTTATAACCCTTTAATGAAACGCTAAATCATCAGTTAATCGAGTGTTTTCCTCACCAGAGTGTTTCTATAATCCTGGCTATGATCATGGCTACCATGTGTGACATAATTATAGCCAAAAACTGCTGCAGAAATGAGTGGCCGCACACCAGTGTCGTTATCCAGGATTTGAGATAGGATTTCTCACCAAATATACTCTTCTTGTTATCGTGGAAAGTGGAAACTTTTTAAGCATGTGTGTTCATGTGAGCTAAAGACTATCAGATGTAAAGAAACAAAACCACCTTCTCAAAACCACAACTCTCATAAATCCTTTAGTAAAACTTTGACCACTGAATAAAGTTGTCTCAACTTTGGTACACCAGCAGGAATTAATCTTGATTTATTTTATTTAATTAAAGTTATTACCATGTAATCTAGCAAACACAAAAAAATAACTGGTGATTATCCACAGCTTGTGTTTTAAAATCAAACATAATTTACGTTAAAAAACAGTTTTCCTTAGACCAAAGTGAAATTTTCTTATAAAAATCTCTTTTAATAAAACATTCCACCCAAACGCATGCTGAGAAGATTACACACCTGGTACGTGTGGATAGGACTGAAGTACTCATCCATCTCATTAATGGCATCCCACTGTGCAGGGAGAAAGAGAGAGGGAAACATTATTGGGTCAGTCACATGTTCACACGTCTCCACGTTTTTCAGATTCATAGGCAGCTGCTGTCTGTATTTCCCACAGGGTCATCCGCACCATCGGAAGATTTTTAGCTTTGACTTCAAATAAAGCACATGACGACCCCTGTCAGGCTAGTTTGGCAGGTGTATGGTCTGCTATATTTAAATTTTAAATAAGACAAGCATTATGGTTAAGTTTCCAGATAATTGGTGGTGATAAACTTCATTATGTGTATAACTGAGCTGGAGTGATGCACACTTTGACAGTCAAAAAGAAACTGTAGAGATAATAATAATATTTGCATGAGGTTAAAAAATCCCCTTCACATTCTTTGTCTAAAAGCTTCATTTTAAAATCTCTGGCATTCTGCCGAGCAACAGTTATCACATGCAGTCATGTGTTCAACATTTCAGCGTGTTGGATATCACTACATGTAATTCCAACAGGATACATTTTCCTTTAATGAGATGCCCCTCATGTATGTGATTTACACTGTTTACTGAATGCCGCCAGCACCTACTACTGTACCTCCAGCGCCAGGAGGAAACTCAATCTCAGGGAGAAGACTGTTCCACGCCTGCTCTGTGGATATTGTAAGGAGATATGAGCTGTTCTCCAAAAGACCTCTATCTGTAGATGGGGAACCCAGAAAATACCCAGATTTCATGTAGTAGGCCGCAGAGGAAGGTTACGTTTAAAATTCAGATGTATTTGAATCCATCAGTGTGTATCTACGCTGGCACACAGATGCAGTTTAGGACAAGATGATTGAAAACAATGTGCCCACCCAACATACCAGTCAGTCTATTTTAGCTCATTTGCTCACAAACAGTACACATGTAAACAAAGCATTTACATATGCATGGATTTGCCTTTCATTTTAGAAAGATAGACTTGAAACACTTTAACTGTCAAGTCCTACATAAAAAGTCAAATCAATCAATCTGAAATTGTCTAGTACTTTACATTTATGTCCAAATTCCTGCAGAACTAATGAAGTTGTCGTGGTTAATAGTCTTAATGGACAACCTGGTTAAAAAGCTGTGTAACGTCTGGACAGCTGACTGCGGCACAGAAACACATTACACATTCTACTTACGGTTGTCATTGTCAGTGCAAATCCAGTTGCACAGTTATATGGTACATTAGAAGTAACCCTCCACAGCTCAGTCATAGAGGAAATAAGCATGTTCTGTCAACTGGTTTATTCATGGTAACATGGAGACTCAATTGCACAGTGTAAGAAGTTCATGCAAACAGCTTAACCCAAACTGCAGGGGCTCGATAAGAGGATTCCTTCCTTCCCTACTTCTGTTGAAACAGGACAACAATAGGATATTAGTTAGTATGAGAAACAAAGATTGATTTTACAAAAGGGGAGCTGAGGTGTGTATATATATACAGTGAATTTCCCACTGTGGGATCAATAAAGTCTATTTTATGCTGCTCAGCTGGTAGGCTATCTAGCATTACCAGTCATTGACACAGCTGGAGTGCTTGGGGCCACAGTGTTTACAGAATGTTATTGTTCATCAGTGTGGATACTCACATCGTCTTAAGATGGGAGGAGGCAGCTGGTTGCCCAAAATCACATTTGATTGGATAACATTGTGTATAGTCCCCCAAGTGGAGGTCATCGTCATATTTCAGCGTTTAAATGTAAAAGAAACTAGGTTCATCTAAAATACTCAGAAATGCTGATTTTTACATATATATGGCATATACCAAGAGATAACAGAACCATTACTCGGAAAATGTACATAATAATATAACTTTAAGCGTGCCTGAAGGATGGAAAAACCTGGATGACCTACAATTTTTTGAAACCAAAGTTATTGTACTTGGCCCCAAACACCCCTGAGATGCATTATCTAAATACATAGTTACTCTGGATGGCATTGCCCTGACCTCCAGCACCACCGTGAGGAATCTTGAAGTTATCTTTGATCAAGACATGTCCTTTACAGGTCCAGTGTGTAATATTTAGGAGGATCTATTGACAGAAATGCAATATAATATGTTTTTATTTCCTTAAAATGAGCTATTTCTATCTACATACATAGTGGGTCCTCTTACATGGAAGTCGCCATGATGCCCCATCATGTTTCTTCAATAGCCCAAATGGACAAACTACTCTATATTAATGCATGTTACTACAGTAACTCCACTTCTTCCCTCTCCCATAGTCTTGTGCTTTCTCATCCCTCTTCTCTCTCCTTCTGTCGCTTTCTGCAGGTGGCTCCTGAGCTGTGGAGTCTGGATCTGTGGTTGCGGGCTTCCTGCTGCCCCCATATTCCTGCTTAGTCCTATTAAAATATTATTATCATTAATATTATTATCAATAATTAGTACTATTATTAATATTGATTGAATTGAATACTGATGTCTTTAACACTACTACCTTTACTGTTGTTTTACATTTCTTTGTGGATATTGCACTGGGCTACTCTCTCTCTCTCTCTTTTTTTCTCTCTTTTTTTCTTTCTGGCGGGTCTCTAAATGCAATCAATAAAGATATTAAATTACACAACAGATGTTGACTTAAACCCACCCTGCTTCCCCAATCAAATCAGCCAACAAAAAGTCTTAGCTGCTTTAATTTTGACCACCTTTTTTGGGGCGTGCAATACAAGTCACATGAGCACCCCTTTGAGACAGTTGCCATTTAATTGTGTTTTTAAGGTGTGGAAGAAAGGAAGACCCCCAAACCAGCATTTTATCTAAGGTCCCAAAAACACTAAGGCTGTGTGTTAATGTAAAGCAGGCCGCTGCAGGAAAAGAGAATGGCAGTCATCTCCTGGATGAAAAAAGCAATAATGAAAAAGGAATATCTCAGTGGATGTAAACAGAACCAGTGACTCATTCTGTGCCAAACTATATGGCTTCCTCCTCTACCAAGAGAAAAGCAATTCTCTCAGTCTCCCTCCTTCTGATGGGCTGCAGCGAGGATTACGGGTGAAGGTGTACTCGGTACTGAAAATTGTTATTCATCACATTAAAATCTGGTGCTCTCTCGAATCATGGTCACAATACATTTCAACCTCCAGCAATATACTGCATTGATTATTTCGTTTCAGTGTAAGCATAGCCAATTTGTGTGCATGTATAAATGAATATGTGCATATGTGTTTAACCCCGATGACACCCGTGATCCTCCTGGGCTGTGGATCCTCGTGCGAGTGGTGGGGTAATTGAAAGGGAAAGTGTCAACCCCGGGAAGCTTTGGGCCACGGCCAGCTGAACTCGGCCACGGATAACTCGACTGGGCTTTGCATGGAAGCCCTCCAACCACTCTCCTCAGCCCCAACTCTGCCTGCCCTCCCATCCCCCCCACTTCCCCAACACACACACTCCCCTAAGCACCACCAGCCAAAAACCACTGGGATAATTAAGATGTAGGAAGTCTCACCCATCTCGCCCTTCCCTCTTTTCCACATCCTCTCATCTTTATCAGCTAAATTGAAACCGTCCTTGAACTTGTGAAGACCTCGGCTAATTAGTGGGGTGTATAACCTCTCTATCTCCCTCATTATTCCCGTCTTGCCATCGCTGCACTCTCAATCTCTCCTTTTTTTCTCTTTCCTGGCAAAGATTTTTCCTCCTTGTAATGTTGTCCAGGAGTGAAAAATCCCAGCATCTGAAGGCAGATTGTCAGGAGGTTGAGAGCTGTACGGCGATCGAGGAGGGGATGAGATTGGTTGAGATTGGCTGTTTAAGTCATGATGTAAATAATGGAAATCTTTTATGCTTCTCCTCAGTAGACGGACAAGGAGGAAAAGAAGTCAGAGAGATTCAGCAGGGCATGTTTATCTTCTGAGAGAGCGATAAGAGAGTTTCATATCGTGACAACAACAGAAACACAGTGCTTTACAGAGCGACTGGCTGACAATGCTGTGCGGGTGTGCACATATATGTGTGTCTGTCAGACAGACAGAGAGAGTAAAGTACAACAGAGAGAGAGAGAGAGAGAGAGAAATTAATTGGCTGTAAATTGCACATCTGTTTCCTGCCTGTCAACCCATCGGATCTCTCATCAGGAGAAATCAATTGTGGCAGACAGAGAGCAAAACTTATTCCTCGCACACACATACATAATCACAACAATGTATCACATATGCAAATACAGTGCAGGTACACACAAGTGTATGAAAATACAAGTCTATCAACTATACATACACATAATAAATGTCCCTGAATACATCAGTCAAACGCTGGATGTTTCAAAACTGACTTGCCTTGTACAGCCTTGCAATTAGTCGTGTGAATTATTAATCAGCATAAATACAAGGGACCAACAAAATAATTAACATTTTACCACAAGGTCCACTTACTGGAAGTTTTCTGGGGCTTTCAGCCATATCTCACAGCCTCATTTTTCAAAACAAAGCAAACACAAATCTCCTACATCTCATTACACTAAGCTTTGGCTAAGATTTTTAACCACAAAGTGTATAAATCACACATGTCAAACCAAAACTCTAATAACTCATTCTGTAAGATTACATTTTTGGAGTTAAGGGTGCCCTGCACAATTATGTTATGTTTCTTAGCAAAAAGAATTATGCAGTGTTTCCCACAGGATTTAAAGAGACTATAGTGGGTGGACCTCTGACCCTCTCGGGGGGTCTGGGGGCATGCCACTCCGGAATGAAATTTTGGACATTTTAAAGTCAAATGCATTCATTTGGTGCAATATTAAAAAGCCCACTGAGAACTTTGCACTCTTGTAAACAATGTTGTGCTCTAGTAAACTATTTGATCATGAACCCATTGTAGAGCTATAAATGGTGATGAAACAGCAACAAAAGTCAACAAATTTACACTCACCTAAAGGATTATTAGGAACACCATACTAATACTGTGTTTGACCCCCTTTCGCCTTCAGAACTGCCTTAATTCTACGTGGCATTGATTCAACAAGGTGCTGAAAGCATTCTTTAGAAATGTTGGCCCATATTGATAGGATAGCATCTTGCAGTTGATGGAGATTTGTGGGATGCACATCCAGGGCACGAAGCTCCCGTTCCACCACATCCCAAAGATGCTCTATTGGGTTGAGATCTGGTGACTGTGGGGGCCATTTTAGTACAGTGAACTCATTGTCATGTTCAAGAAACCAATTTGAAATGATTGGAGCTTTGTGACATGGTGCATTATCCTGCTGGAAGTAGCCATCAGAGGATGGGTACATGGTGGCCATAAAGGGATGGACATGGTCAG
>NC_060167.1:37406002-37410852 GCF_021292245.1 Micropterus dolomieu
ATGCTTTGCTGCATACCTCGGTTGTAACGAGTGGTTATTTCAGTCAAAGTTGCTCTTCTATCAGCTTGAATCAGTCGGCCCATTCTCCTCTGACCTCTAGCATCAACGAGGCATTTTCGCCCACAGGACTGCCGCATACTGGATGTTTTTCCCTTTTCACACCATTCTTTGTAAACCCTAGAAATGGTTGTGCGTGAAAATCCCAGTAACTGAGCAGATTGTGAAATACTCAGACCGGCCCGTCTGGCACCAACAACCATGCCTCGCTCAAAATTGCTTAAATCACCTTTCTTTCCCATTCTGACATTCAGTTTGGAGTTCAGGAGATTGTCTTGACCAGGACCACACCCCTAAATGCATTGAAGCAACTGCCATGTGATTGGTTGATTAGATAATTGCATTAATGAGAAATTGAACAGGTGTTCCTAATAATCATTTAGGTGAGTGTATTTAATGTTTTTCCAGCAACCCTAAATCAAAGAATAGAAAATAGAGTAAGTAATTTCCCCTACATTTTATTGTTGTTATGTTGTTTTACTTTTAATGGACACATGTAATATGTTTTATACTTTCTGTGAATTTAATCCAATTAATCTTATTTCCATGCTGTACAGACACCTTATTTTGAAAACCGGACGTTGTCACATGTGTATCTTCGCGCTAAATTCATCAAGTCCAACCCAGTTTGATAAATAATGTTGTATGTTTTTCTCGTACGGCGCAACACGAAGACTTCACAGCCTCTCTTCAGGTAGGACTCTCATGCTGCAACACTTGTCTTTGTAAAGAGAGAAACTGACAGGATGAAGTCGGTAACCTGCCTGTCAGCTCGCACTGGTCCGTTTCAGTGGATTTACCATAAAGGCTTGAATACGTGTGCACTCCAAATTTAAGCGCGGCTAGCTTAATCGCCTTCTCTCTCTTCTCTTTTGACAGAAACAGACTGTTAACGTTACTGCAGTTACCTGTTACCGCAGTTACCTGTCTCGAGTCAGATGCCAAAGTGTGTGAGTGCGTGAGCTTACAGCCGCGCCCGCAAAACACAACATTAGAGGTCTGAAATGTGATGAGATGATGAGATGTGTAAAAATATTTTCAGCTCATTTTGAAACTGTGGCGGAGCAAATTAGACTGTGGCGGGCCGCCATGGTCTCGTTAATTAATGGGAAACACTGCATTATGTTTATCCTTGATACCTATAATGGTGAACATGTTTCCATCCTCATAAATTATTTGCAAAGTGGATTTTTCTGAATATTACATTAGGGGCGTATGACTTCATGTGGCGTTGCGCAGCGCTGACTTAACGGCTGCAGGCGCCTGAGTCCGACAACCACAGTTGCTTTTCTCCGGCTGCACAAAGTCGGAACCACACTTTTGTCTGATCTTGCAGCATTTGCAAAGAAAAATGCCTCAAGATCAGACATTGATCTCAGCTCTCAGTAAGCTTATGCAGATAGAATGTGTCTAACTTGTCTGCAGTCGCCTGCAGCTCACATTAGACTATATAGTCGGTGAAAATCAGCCGCAGTCATCTTGAACGCACCTATTGTCTACATCCATGTTTGTAGTTTTCTTCTTCACTGCCTTTTGTTGGAGTATTGTCACACAACCTGCTGTGTTACTGCCCCCCCCCCGGCTCATCACCTGTGTGGTCATGCACAAGATACAAACTAAATAAGGATCCAGTCATCAATGTGTTGCTCCATAGCACTACTTGTGGTCAAAAAAAAGGATACATTACACTGTTTTGTCAAAATTAAATGTATCATATTATGAATAAAAATCTAAAATTATATTTTCAATAAGATTTCAAGTTTTAGGCACAAAAACAAGTTCAAGGAAAGATCATGGTTTCGGTCATTATGATTAGGGGAGATCTGAGTTTAAGTTTAAGTCACTGTTTTGAAAAGCAGTATAAGGGGGCAGTAAACAGACAGGAGAGAGTGGTGATAAGAGAGAGTGGAAGATAAGTGTTGTGACTCAGTCCACTGATCCACCAGAATGCCCTGAGTGAACTGATATTATACTGATATCATCACTATCTTCATTACATAAAATTCAAACAAAGACAAAATCTTTAAATCCAGCCTTCTTCTCATTTATTGCTAATTGTGTTTCAGCCGGGACGTTCTGGGGTCACACGGTCACCACTCAGCCTCTTTTGACTCTTTGTACCAGTTAATACACGTCTGATCCACGTTCCTCGATTTCTGTGATTCTCCACGCTCCCTTTCTCTCTTTAATCTCAGTCTCTTTTGTTTTATTCAGCCCACTTAGTGTTTCCACTTACACAAAGAAGTTGCCATCTCAGTTGCCTGGAGATCAGAGAAGCTGTTGTTAAGCAGAATGAGTCGCCTCTATGGCTTGTAGCTTGAAGCTTCTGTATCTTGGGGTCTACGCTCGTACGAGACTGGGGCCCTGTAGCATGAAATCAATTTCATAATATATGATATGAAAGAGAGAGAATGCCAAAAAAGATGAAAGCAAGACTGAAAGATTGATTAACAAATATAGAGAGACGACTGGTTGAAAAGAGAGATGATTATGTGCTGCTGGTGTGAGGGACAACAGAAAAGGAGTTGCCTGTTTAAGACTCTGTTCATCATTGTTGTTTCTGAGGAAGCTGGCAAGGCAACATAAAAACACAGATTCTTGCAGGGATGTGCTGACCAACTTACGTCCATATATATACCTGTATGTACCTATATGTTACAATTCTAACAAGACTAGCCTCAAGACTTTCCAGACCACACAAACAAACAAACTACTGATGCAGACGCACGAGTTACAGTGTGATTGTTCTTATTAACAACCTTCACTGTCCTCTATTTGTCTTATCCTACAGAAGCCTCATACTGACATCAGTAATTTACACATCATTTTAATAATGTCTATTTTCAATAGATTATCACCAATGTTGATAACACTGCACCAACCAATCTGACTTTTACCTTTCAAACTTCCTGTGCATACTTAAACTTCACTTTTATTTTGAATGCGCTTGAGAAAATCAATTCCAAACTTAAACAGTAATATTAAATCATGTATGATTGACAGATTTTAAACCAATGTGACAGCTGTTGAAAACTTACTAAGCCGAACATCTGCTTGTCGAGTATATTTGTTTCATATACATGTTTAAAATCGAGGGGTGGGTGTGTGGAGCTGACTAATTGGTTCCTGGCTTTTATGTAAACAAACAATATGTCTCTTAGGCTGCACTATAGTTTCAGAAATTATCAGTTTAGGTTGATGTACTGTATATTCTTCCTGAAATGAAATGAAAATAGTTCCTCATAGCAATGATGTTTGGGGCATTTAATGGTGCTGGAAACCACTAAATGTCTTTCCTAATACATTTTGGGGAAACATAATGACTACCTGGATTATATTCGTTCCAGTCCACAGAGTGCTAGGTTCAGCCAGAAGGAGGCTGGCGGTTTTCAGGTCTTCGTCCTGCATCCTACCTGTGGTTACAGTTTGTAGATTTAAGAGCTTAGAAGAATTGATTTTAAAATACTGCTGCTGGTTTATAAAGAACTGAATGTTTTAGGGCCAAAATACATTTGTGATTTTCTGCAACATTGTGGACTATCCAGACCTCTCAGGTGGTCTGGGACAGGTCTGCTTTCTGTCTGTAATTGAATATTTTTTTATTTTGCCGTATGTTGCTTTTTATCTAAAGCTCCAAATTGCCCTTTTTTTTTTTTTTAAATGTGCTATACAAATAAACTTTCCTTGATGTGCTGTTCATGGTGGCATCAGATGAGAAACGAGGAAATGGACAAGTGACATATTTTGTCATTTAATTTAAAGGACTTGTTACATTCCTAACTAATTATCCAGTCTGCTGGAACTGAGCTGGAATGCAAATTAATGGGATGTTGAAACCTGCAAGGTTTTAAACTGAAGAGCACATCAGCAAGTGTCATGAGGCTCATTTCCAAAAGAAATGTGTATAATTGTAAATAAATGTGTATTATTATAAATATTACTACTATTATTATATTATTATTCATCGTAGATGTGTTAATAATCATACCTGTTGTTCTTTCTTGACCTTAGAAAAAGTAGAAGTAGTTCATGGAGGCAGATGTGTTGTCATTTGAGTCAGTAATGGATGAAGGTCATATGGTTGTGAAAGATTTGGAAAGAGTTAGTAAGTGGTCACTGAATCTAATTTCTAAGGTCAGTAACTAACTTTGATGCTTAACTTCAGCCAACACAGACAGGAAGTCCTGAAAGCCCTGTGGATGAAGACAGCGACTCCTGCGATGAACGCAGTGGGATACAGTTGGAAGCTCCAGTAAACGCCAGTAAGTGCACCTTGACTTGTGCTTGTTTTGTCATACTGCTAAAGGATTTTATATGAGAATGTATTACTATTGTTTGATTAATTTACCTCTGACTTCAGCATGTAATGATCAGCTCATGCGATAATTACTGCCACTCTGTCTTACATTAAAGCGCACAGAAGCTGCAGACAACACGTTTTAGAAGATGTGTCAAAAGAAATACAAGACGAAGACTGGTGTCTTCTTTGAAAGATCCAATTTCAGATTAGTATGTTTGGTGGAGGTTTCTTTAGAACTCATAGACAGAGAGGGAGGGATAGAAAGAGGATGATGAAGATATAGAGAGTCTGTGGGGTGTGATGGCTGTGTAACACACAGTGTGTGTGTTTGCTGGTGGCATTTCCAGACTTAATGCTGGGCTCTATGTGAAGTAACAGGTCTGCATATTAACTCAGTGGAAATATCAGGTTCTGCCCAACACCTTTCTGCCTCTCATACTATCAGCCACACGACCAGAACAGACTTAATAACTTTGCTTCTGTGTGTGTGTGT
>NC_060167.1:37410952-37459913 GCF_021292245.1 Micropterus dolomieu
CCCTTTTTTTTTTTTTTAAATGTGCTATACAAATAAACTTTCCTTGATGTGCTGTTCATGGTGGCATCAGATGAGAAACGAGGAAATGGACAAGTGACATATTTTGTCATTTAATTTAAAGGACTTGTTACATTCCTAACTAATTATCCAGTCTGCTGGAACTGAGCTGGAATGCAAATTAATGGGATGTTGAAACCTGCAAGGTTTTAAACTGAAGAGCACATCAGCAAGTGTCATGAGGCTCATTTCCAAAAGAAATGTGTATAATTGTAAATAAATGTGTATTATTATAAATATTACTACTATTATTATATTATTATTCATCGTAGATGTGTTAATAATCATACCTGTTGTTCTTTCTTGACCTTAGAAAAAGTAGAAGTAGTTCATGGAGGCAGATGTGTTGTCATTTGAGTCAGTAATGGATGAAGGTCATATGGTTGTGAAAGATTTGGAAAGAGTTAGTAAGTGGTCACTGAATCTAATTTCTAAGGTCAGTAACTAACTTTGATGCTTAACTTCAGCCAACACAGACAGGAAGTCCTGAAAGCCCTGTGGATGAAGACAGCGACTCCTGCGATGAACGCAGTGGGATACAGTTGGAAGCTCCAGTAAACGCCAGTAAGTGCACCTTGACTTGTGCTTGTTTTGTCATACTGCTAAAGGATTTTATATGAGAATGTATTACTATTGTTTGATTAATTTACCTCTGACTTCAGCATGTAATGATCAGCTCATGCGATAATTACTGCCACTCTGTCTTACATTAAAGCGCACAGAAGCTGCAGACAACACGTTTTAGAAGATGTGTCAAAAGAAATACAAGACGAAGACTGGTGTCTTCTTTGAAAGATCCAATTTCAGATTAGTATGTTTGGTGGAGGTTTCTTTAGAACTCATAGACAGAGAGGGAGGGATAGAAAGAGGATGATGAAGATATAGAGAGTCTGTGGGGTGTGATGGCTGTGTAACACACAGTGTGTGTGTTTGCTGGTGGCATTTCCAGACTTAATGCTGGGCTCTATGTGAAGTAACAGGTCTGCATATTAACTCAGTGGAAATATCAGGTTCTGCCCAACACCTTTCTGCCTCTCATACTATCAGCCACACGACCAGAACAGACTTAATAACTTTGCTTCTGTGTGTGTGTGTGTGTGTGTGTGTGTGTGTGTCTGTCTGTCTGTGGGCTCTTTGACAGCGATAACCTTTCTGGAAAAGGAGTGTTAATTGCACTGGTCTGGGATCAGTGGGGGAGAGGGTGCAACTCTGAGATGCAATTTTTACAGGAACGTGTGTGTGTGTGTGTGTGTGTGTGTGTTTGCGTGTGTGTGTGTGACATGAAAACATCTTAACAAAGAGTAATACAAAAATTTTTTAATAAAATGTATAAAAAGTGAAGCTTGTGTGTGTGTGTGTGTGTGTGTGTGTGTGGGGGGGGGTATTGGTATCCAGTGAGGCAGAGTTTTAACAGGGTGTCTGGTCATGGCCTCTCCTGGCTCCAGCACTGTCAGCTGGGAGGATTTGAAGAATGTCCTAAGTATTTTATTTTTTCAGATTATCCACCTGCTTCACCTGGGGATGGTGGCCAAGAAATAGAGCTACATGTATCTAGAGCAATCAACGTTTGATTGAAGATGGGGTTGTAACGTCAAACAGATCATCCCCGCTGCGCCCGTTAAGACCAACAGCATAACAGAGCTGTCAAACTCTGTTGAGGCTGAGGTGGTCTGTCTGAGGACTGCAGCGCTGGTCAGGAAATCAAACCTGGACCATGCTGGCTCCAGCTTCCTTTGGAGAAGATCTTTCAAATGAAGAGGCTACCATCCTCCAACCTGCCAGCATGCACACACACTCCTATGCTGGATTTACAGACTCCACATCAGGCCCCTCCAGGGATCCAACACCTGCAGCGCACCTTTGCCTTCACCTGGCATGTTGTTTAAGTGAGATAGTTGCAGACAGCTGCAGGAATATTCACCCCACCATTAGCCAGCAGCAGCTGTGCTGCGTCGACCGTGCCGCTGTCTTATGAGAGCTTGTACGGCCAATTACACCACAGCGGACGGTCATCGGGAGGGCAGAAGAGGAAGTTCAAGAACTAGCTGAAGGTGTGTTAGGGAAGTGTGTAATCAGACCTGGAGGATGATCCTGCTGATAGCAGCAGAAAGACACCAGGAGAAACACCTCACAAACATTTGTTGGATTCTTACTCGAAAAAACATTTTTACAAATAAATTCAATATAATCACTTTAGGGATAAAAAATTATTTAGTGTAAGAAGTCCCAAATTGTGATTAAGATTAATAATAATAATAATAACAATAGTAACTACATGATACTGAAAAATAATAATAATAGACAAGACACTGTTCTGTACATATTGCACTGCCTCAGTGTTTCCTTCCTTTGTTACCAACTGTTATATGACTTTTCTCTTTCACCCCCAAAACTTTAAATTGCATCTGCTCCTCTTTACAAAATCTGACTTAGACAGTTTATTTTCCTGTTAAATGATAAGAGAAAAACAATCAGTGTCGATGGTCGGCGTTCTCTTCAACCTTGCGGGATAAAGTCAGAGTAGAATGAACACTCCCACTCAGGGAAGTCCTCATTTATCATGTAAAATGACAGGGCAATTACCACATTAAAAAAATCATTTAAAAATGTGATGTGACCAGTGTCAGATTAAATGTAAATGCTCTGTATTTGTATAGCGCCTTTCTAGTCTTTTTGACCACTCAAAGCGCTTTTACACTACATCTGCATTCACCAGTCATACACATTCATACACTGAGCCTAAGTGCTCAAACAGAAACTACATGCACACACTGGCGGAACAGCCACCAGGGGTAATTCAGGGTTCAGTGTCTTGCCCAAGGATACTTCGACACGCAGCCTGGAGGAGCCAAGGATTGAACCTCCAACCTTCCGATTAAGAGGCAACCCAGTCTATGAGCCACAGCCTGCTAAGATGGTCAGGGGTGCACTGCAGTGATTCCATAAATAAATTTAAACCTGCAAAACTGATTTTTTTCCTCTTGGGTGCAATGGAAACAAGCTACGGACACAACACTGTCATATCAACTTAAGTGAATGAGGTAAAGTGGTTAACAAACAGTTATGTATTTACACATCCAGCAGTTAAGGAGCAACATTATCCGTGATGTTTCTAACCACACACACTGAACACAAGTCCAATTTTCTTACTCTTTGTTTTGGTCTCCACCAGCTCCTGTGGAAAATATCTGACTCTTTAGCTGCTAAGTGCTCCTCTATGTTCACCAGCTAGCTGCAAATCTTCTGTGTGCAGTTTGGTGCTTAGCAGCTAGTTTACCATTTTAGAGCTTTTTCTCCTAAGACAGCTAAACAACAAGCTGAAAGTTGCTTTAAAGCTCTGTAGAGCTGATAAGAACTCTGTGTGGGTTTATTACTACAAGCAACACCTCTGACATAAGTCATGTGTTTGAAAGCTAACATGAAAATATTCCTTATAGTGACATAAGGGTTTCAAATGGCAGATCTCATCGTACAGCTGGTCACCATGAACGACTACTTTCACCCACTTGGAATTGATATTTTATAGAACTTTATCATAACTCCATAGTTGTGGTGGGAAGCAGCAGGCGTGCTATGTGTGCAGGTGTGAATGACAAATAGAGGTTGTTTTTCCCTCACTGTTGTCGGTCCAGCCCGCTCCACTGAGTGCTGCTGTTGACGGAGAAAGGTAACAGAGGTAATGGAGCAGACAGGTCAGCTTGTTAAGCCGCTTCAGGTTGTGATTGTCAATACATTTGGCTAAAATTTGCTATTTTAAATCATGATAGTAAAATAGAACAGGAGTTCACAATTGGTGAGAAGCCTAAAAATATAACTGTATCGCCATCCAGCTGTTCTACACAGCAGCCCACCGGCATAAAGCCTATAGGTACTAGTTTGGTCTTTTCACCCATCATATAGAACCCATCTTTAAGAATCAGCAGCAAAAGGCACTGTCAGATAGTACACATAGTAATATGCAAAATAAATGTGTGTGTGTGTATGAGAGAGAGAAGAAGAGGGAGTTGGAGAAATAGTTAGTAATGGCAACAGACTGTGGGCTTTTGACACTTCTGCTCATCACTTGCTCATCCACATCATGGCTTCCACAGCGCACGTTAATCATCACACACACACACACACACACACACACTGTCCTGACAGCTGTATCGATTGTGGGGTGGCCGGTGGATGAACCTGTCATGGCCAACATAGATCGGACTGGAGGATAATGAAGTCTTCCTGCCCTATCTGACAAGCTCCAAGACAAAGTGAGAGAGAGAGACAGAGAGAGAGAGTAAGAGAGAGAAAACAGAGAAAGATGCTCCTGGGACAGCCCATGGGCATCCTAACCATTGCCTGAATAAATTGGAAGGAAAGAAGCCCCTTGAGCCGAAGACGTGATCTGTCATGATGTCATCTAAACGAGACTGGCATAGAGGGAGAGGTCAGGGTGCTAATAAAGACCTAACCCCACACACACACACACACACACACACACACACCATCGATTGAACAGTGAGTACAAGCTGACAATCTTCCTGGAAACATTTTAATCTGGCTGTAACATGCCTACAGGGTTTCTGCTTTCCTCCCTCTCTTCTGCATCTCTTTCATTTTCCTCCCATCACTCCATCTTTCTAGGAGTACAGACTCAGACCGCGGTGATGTCTCTTTTTCTCCCTCACGTGAGTATTGTTCAGTGGCGAGCTGAAGTACAAGTCTGTTTCTCTGTTCTTTCTGACATCTTTACCCTGCCTGTGGCACTCAGCACAAAGCTAACAAATATAAGTTTTAAATCCACTCTCCGCTCTCCTTGTAGCTCTGTTTTGGTCTCCACCGACTCCTGATGAATGTCTGTCTCAATAATGGCGGTACCGTCGTTCAGAGGATGACGGATGGTGCTGAAAGCAATGTTTGGGAAAGGGGGGAGCTGAGGTGCTCTTTTGGGGATGTTTGTCGAGGTGAAATTTTTAAGGTGAGTTTTCACCAAAGAGTCACAACAATGCAAGTTTAAACTTGCAAAAAACTGTGGTCTGCAACATTATAACCCACACGGTACTGCGACTGGGTGAGACAGCTTGTATCATAACTCTTCTTCACTTCAGTGTTTCTGTCAGACACTTAATTAGGCGCAGCTCCGTGCTGCCTTTAAAGGAACAGGAAGTCAGAGTATCATCTGTAAAAATGGACCCTCTCTTTCTTGGTATTACCATGGACCCTTTCTCTTAAAAGCAGCCATTTCTCTGAGGAATACACCGTGAATGCCTTGTTATCGCAGTGTTTACACATTTACAAGGGGAATATTCAGACTTCCCCTGAAAGCAACTTTGCGTCCAGCATCCAGCACCTGATGCGACACCAGCAAGTGCCCTGATAAGTGGACCAACCTCGTGCTGTGAGGCACAGCCAGTTTGTGTCCAAGCGGTAACATGACATGCAGAGTTTTAATCTAAAACATTAAAAACTGAGGCACATACTTGCTCTGTTTGGGTCTGTGTGCTGCACTTTATCAGAGGTGCTGAAGTTAACATGTAGGTTAGTTTTGTTCTGGTGAAAAGGTGCCACAATCACATTTAAAGAGGTAATTAAAAGCAATAACGAAAGCCTGAGAGCCTTACTGCATTATATTCTATTCTATTTTTATATTTTAAATTGTCATCTGCCACCTGAATATTGTGTTTCCCTTTATATAAATAAACTCATTTCCACCAGAATGCAGGGAATTATGTCTTTAATTCTCAAAATCTACTTAGGGAGGACCACCACACCACCACTTATTAAGTGCCATATCCAAGAAAACAGTATCTGGGTTCACACACAGTTTCTGGGAGGAACATTTATTTATTAACTAAATATAATAATTATTCTTTGCGACACGACCCCAGATAAGTGGTTGAAGATGGATGGATGGATAATTACTATTCACGTGGCTTTTTTGTTCCCTGGGAAAGTCAAAAAAAATACTGTCATTCAATTATGTACTTTTTCATGTTTTTAAAAAACTATAGTAAAAACAACAATAGTAATATTAATCAACAATATTCAGGGTACGTCATTTTTGATGGGGGGCAGTAAGGGACCTGGATAATGAATGGAGGGGTGCTGGTCCAAAAAACGCTGTGCTAAAGTCTCCACTTTGTTCACCAGGTGTTTGCTAACTTTGTCTCTCGGCTGTTTGGTGCTGTACAGTTGGTTTGTTTGACCTTCTTTGCTAAATGAGGTTGATGAAGCTTAAAAACACTACACATAAAAGTGACCAACAGTGAGCAGAAAGATGCTATAACACTCCACAGAGCAGCATAGTCTGATGATTATCTAGAGTACGGTCTAGACCTGCTCTTTTATGAAAAGCGCTGTGAGATAACTGTTGTTGTGATTTGGCGCTATATAAATAAAATTGAATTGAATTGAATTGAATTGATTTGAATTATTCTCTGTGGCTTAATCACTATGAGCCACCTATTTCATTATACACACTTATATATCCAATTTGACTATACAGATTGGTTCAGCTTTAAAGATACTATATGGCATGCTTAAATGCAAAGGGACTTGGGATCTGGCAATAATACAATTTTATAAAAAAACAGCTATTCTGAGCTGCAGTGAGGATATGTCTGTCCCGACCTCTGGCCCTCTGGCCTGGTCTGAAAATGACTTCACATTCAGGAAACTACACGCTGACAATTTGAATCCATCTTCCTCTAGTGTGGATTTGACGTTTCTTCCTCTTGTACTCCCTGTGGGCAACCTCTCTATCTATTTCTCATCCTCGTTCCCTCTCACCTTTGCCTCACTCGCTCGCTCACATTGACACGTGTGTCGCCTTCTGAACAATGTAAAAATAACATTACTGAACCTGCAGGATAACAGCAGGGCCAAGTTTAATGTATTTGTTATGTAACTGTACATTTGGCATGATATTGCAGAATCCAAACTTTGTGGGTCAAACACGGTACATAAACAAGTCTCTCTCAGCACTGAAGGTAGCAGCTTTGTGTGACCTAATCATCAGGCGACAGAAATCCTTTCCTTCCAGTGCAGTTGTATTTTCTCAACCTAAGACCATCAAAGAGCTGCTGCGGCCCGGAGCAGAGGGCATCTGAAAAACTGATGCTGCTGGCATGGCACATTCATAACACTGTAAACTGTCAGAATTGCACAAAAAATGACCTTATATGTGTACTCCATGAGAGAATGCATGTAAGTGTGTAAGAGTGAGAGTGTGAGAGAGTTAGGAACTGTCAAAACATCTATTTATCAAAGAACCCATGAGCTCTCAGTTATATTTTCCTCTCGTTTTCTCACATTACAGATATATTTTCTGAGGCACCTTGCGCATCAGTCACATTGTAAATAGTTAAAGTGCGGTTGCTATTGGTTGCTGTAATTGTTGCTTGTTTCCATACAGGAAAGAGAGATCCTTTCCTAAATTCAGCCAAGGTTAAAGCTACTCAATATTTTAGTTTTAACAGCAGATTTGTTAAGTCTGAATAATGTGCAAGGTGTCACTTGTAGTTACAAACCCACAGAAAATGATTACCTACTCTGCATCTCAGCACAACTCAGCTCTATGTATTGTTTCAGTGTCTTTCAGCTTGTTGTTTTGGTTTTGCGGCTGCCGTCAGCCATGTTTCCAGCACTAAACTGCAGACATACAAAGTTAGCGACTGAATGGTGAAGACAGTGGAGCATTTAGCTGCTAGAGCCACGTATTTATCTCAGAAGTGGAACCTTAACAGAGTTAAAAGGAGAATACTGGACTTTCATTTGGTGTTAGAGCTCAAAATAATTGCTAATGTTGCTCTGTGTCTGCTGAATGTGTTTATAGGCAACTGTGAATTTCGTCCCCCATCCTTTACAGTGAAGTCAACGGGATTTATTCACAGCCAGTATAGGGAATTTGGATAGCAGTAACAACAACCTATTTCATACATAGCATGTGAGTATTGTGTTGAAATATATATATGATATTTTTTTATCCTATTCTTAAACATCATCTCATTGTCATATTAAAGTCCCTTTTTGCCTTAAGTTGAAGTATACAGTAAATTTATCCTTTAGCAAAGTTACTGAAAATGTTGTCTTCAGCAGTGCAAACAAACCATCAGACATACGTACTTTTGCCATTTCTGAAACCACTGAAAACATAAGCAGGCCCACAGCAATAAAGTGCAATAAAGAATCATTTTCAGTGCGTCATTATCGAGCTCAGAACATACCCAGTCTACAGTGGCACTTAGTGCTCCAAGGAACTCAAACCTCCCACACGCAGTTCCTTCAGTGACTTACTCATTCAGCTTGCTCATCAAAGGGAAAATGTGCCATTTCTATATGAATTTTGTTTTTCCGAAACATTTAGAAATTTGAAATTACTACAATAATATAAAAATTATTTAAAAGCAACAATCTGCAGCTCTGACTGTATTCCTATGAAATAAATGGACGAGAGTGAACTGAACTGTCATCTTCACCCTCACATGTAACAGTGTAGTTATTTCCCCCTGTAGGCTTATGCAACATTAAAAACAGCAGTAAAACAAAAACTGATAAGAACAAAACATCATCCAGCTTGTTTCACCTTCCTTGCCATTAAGCATAAGATGCATACCTTATGAAACCATAAAGTGCCACAAAGCTGAGCTCCAGCTCTAAATGCTTTCAATCAAACATTTCATGTGCAGGTGCTCAGAGTGAAAAAATGTCATCAAGTTAGGAGGGGATATTTTTGGCATTTTGAACCAATTAAATGAAGCACTATGGGTCTGGGTTTATGTAATCTAGATGTTATAACACAAGCCTGTCAGGACGGAGGAGACTCACGTCTCACGCTGATTTTACACAGAAGGAGTCATTTCTCTCAAAACTCTAATCCAATTCTCCCAGCTCTTTTCTCAGGACTTGAAAGACAATCCATCTGCTCCTCCTGGCCGACGTTCAATCACACCGCCTTCTGTTGTGTGGGCCGGAGGTGAGTTAAATGTTTCTACCACTTCACCGACAGCCGGGGGAGTCGGGGACACGGTGGCATCTCACTGCTATAAAGATCACGGCTGGAGTCCTAATTCATCACCCCAGGCAGCATCATGTGGCATTACAATATGCTAATGTAGCGACGCCGTGCCCCCACTGTCACCTCGGTCTCTTTCTTTCATCTTTCTCCCTCTTCCTTCCACCTCCCTCTCCTCTTCCTCCCCTTGGGGTCTATGCCCCCCCTTTTGGGATTTGCTGCCAATGTGTGGAGAGGGCTGAAAGTGATGTCAGAGCTGATGTTGGAATTAGGTGAGCGCTCTGTGTAGATGTCAGGCTGCAACGGACGAACACGTAATTAGCCTGTGATGTCAGCTTTATAACAGGATCCCATTTAATAAACACAGGTTCCCCCTCAACTGGAACACCACCGCCTCCCATGACCTCAGATGGGATAAAAATAGGAATACAACAGGAGTCGCTTTGTGGTGGAAATGTGTGCATTTGGGTTTTCACAGAGATACAGTACAATAAAGATACAAAAGCTAGCTAGGTAAATCTGACAGCTGTACTCTTCATCATGTTGGCACCAGCAGTTTAATTAGAAAATGGATTTGAAATTGCTGCTATATAAAAACGTTGTTCTCTGATAAAGTCCTCAGTGGGTGTTCTGTTCTTACCCCATGTGATGGATACGTTAGCCAGCCCCAGTCTCCTGTGATTGTTGTCGTGTCCAGTAGATTCACTGCAGAGGAAGAACAAAACAACAGAGCAGGTAAGTGATGAACTTTAAATGATTGTTTTTCCCATCCTCCCCCATCCTTCCTCTGTGTGTCACCCACACACACACACACACACCTGTCTGACAGGTGTGACTGATGAGGCGGGACGGTCGTCACGGCAACTCTGAGCTGTGTGCCACAGTGTGTGTTGCCACCTTGACCTGCTCCACCCTCTGAGTTCCCGGAGCTGGGACCTCAGTGGTCCAAGCTCAGAATAGAACAGGAAACAAAACGTTTACTGTTAAATGTGCAGCGTAAACGGACCAGAATCTCAGTGGTGCCGTCTGGAAGTCAGAGGACAAGCCTAAATTTCACTGAAGTCATGTAGACACCTCTTGGACTGTATTTGCGCTGCCTCTCACCACCTGCATCTGTTTGCGCCCACACACACACACACACACACATCTTTCCATAGACTTGTTTGCCAACTTGCTGCATCTAAAATTCACTTCACATTCTGTCTGAACACACCTTCAGATCTGAGTGGCAGAATATTACCAGAGGGATGGGCAGATGAGGAAAAGTTTTTTAACTACAGCTAATTCTACCCACTGGCAGTGTCCATATCTTCAGCTGTAGCCTGTGTAAGTGTGTGTGTGTGTGTGTGTGTGTGTGTGTGTGTGTGGGTCTCTCCCCTTCAACACTTCCAACTAATATGATCTCTGCCCCGGGGCTACTTGTCAAGCAGCCAAGCGATGTTCCTCATATTAGAATGAGTATAACAAAACACTTCACACTTGTTAGCTTTCTGTCTCTCATCCTTCATCTTTCTGTCTGACACTTGCTCTCTTCCTATCTCTCCTGCAGGTTACAATATGCAACACTTTTGCCTTCAAGCAGGAAGTGAACTGCAAGGTCTGACCTCCTCCCCCACAGCTGGCCAAGTTCACATCCGTATACTTTTTATTCATACTGATGAGTTTACACACTTAGGGATTATCTCTGTGGTTACTTAGAAAATGTTGCAAAGTGAAATACTTGATGTTAGATTTTCTAAATATTGTTTCTTTGTCCTCTGGCAAAAAGGAGCATATAAGAAAACAGTGCCACCTAAAATCTAAATTCATGTTAACAAGAACCGCCAACACAGTTTGACTCTTCCCATAACGAAGGTATAACATTCAAGCTAAGCCTGCTAAGCTAACGTTTGATCTCACGAAGACGGCAACATTAACCTTAGCAAACTGTCCATAAGTAAACTCTTACTTAAATCTAACACTAGGTTACATTTCTTATTATCAGGGACAGAGCGTCCTTCACTGAAACAGTGATGCTGCTGTTTGCCATTTCGGCAATGGCGGCATGTTGAGGCTGCTTTAACATTAAATAAAGATTTAATTTTAAAATAAGACTGGTTGCACTGTGGGACACAGTATGCGAGGTAGACTGGTCTGATGCAAACTGGAGATTTTTTTCGAATCAATACAACATCCGGGTATTTTTGGCATACTGCAGATTTTGCTTTTGTTTGCATACTATACTACATTTAGGCCAAATCAGCATGCTAGCTGCTAGTATATTAGGCGTTTATTTAGCTTTTATTCCACCTGTTGGGGTTAGACAACAAACACCTGTATGATTCTTTTAAAGCTGCATTAATACATGTTGGCCACTAGGAAATAGAAGATCTACAGAACAGGCAAAGAGATAATAAAGCTGCCATTTTACTGCTTCAAGTAATGGGCTGACGAGCAAGCAGCTGCCTATTTACACATCCAGGAGACACAAAGCATCTTTCAATTAATAAGTTTCTCGCCACTTGATGAAATCCAGTGTCCATTCTTCTGTTTTGGTCTGGCCAAGTGTAAAGTGGGTTTATCAGAGATTCTGCTGGAAACAAGGTGGATGAGAGGTGCAAGAGGCTGAACCACACAGTAAATATGGCATAAAACCACAACAATGAAACAAAAACTTCTACAGTGCAGGGCTATACTAAGACACAGCTAATGTAATAATGCCATGGAGCTGAATGCACTTAAACTAGGGGACTTTACAAACTCCTAGCCAAGCTCTGCCCATCTTCAACCTGAAAAAAGATCTAATTAAACCAGAATCATTGAAATCATCTGTGTGGGCTTTAACACAAATTATGTCCAAAACAATGTACAGATTTTACAGATCACTTTATTAAAACTAGACCAGGCAGTCTGGCTCTTTGGTTGCTAAAAAAAGCAGGAGTCAGCCATTCTGAAAACAACAAACTTTGATAGCAAGAACTTTTGTGACCTGACAGTAGACACACAGGGTGCTCACGTTTACCAACCTGTACAGAAGCACGCCAAAGAGATGAGCTAAACAGTGCTTGGCTGCTGCTGTTGTTGAGAGTTTTGTGTTATGATCTGAAGTGTCACTTCCAGTGGGTCAAGAAGTGTTTACACCCACAATTCATGGAGGCAAATAGGATGAGAGTAAAGCATGGTCATGGAGACAGAGCACTCGTGTCTGCTGCAGCTCCACTTCCCGATTTAGGCTGGTAAGACGGGAGTATTTTTCCATAAAAATCTTGCCAAGTGGTGATGATGATCTCCTGATTGCTCTCTATCTCTCTCTCTCCCACACACACAGACACTCACGTGTTTCAATTAGCTGGTGTGTCACTCCTCCTAATTTGAGCACTGGGCCGCTGAGGAGGCCAGTGGGTCAGAACACATAGACAGATGGCAGTGCCACCTTCCTCTCATCCCTCCCCCATCTACCAGCCTTCTCTTTGCCTCTCCCTCCCTTAGGGCGCCGCTGTCCCGCCGTCTCGTATTGATGATGCCATGGCCCCTCGCACTCTAGCCAAGGTCACAAATGGATGCCGCCAATTACACTCCTCTGAGTGCTCTTCATCGGCCCACCAAAGTGACATAATGAAAGCAGCGTACTGGCGCAAGTGGATTTAATAATTCTTCAATGCAACGAGGGAATCTTTCTTCGCTATACTGTTATTATTAAAGGACCAGAAAAAAGGACAAACATATCCCTTCCCTCAATCTGAAAACATGCGAGGCGGTGTATTATCACCGCAGCAGACCGTGTTAAGACTCACAAGCCATTCCCAGTAGTATTAATTTAATTTCCACTCAAATGAGAAATCCCTCTGTCTTTGAAGGTGGTGGGAGTCATTTATCTAATTTGCTCTAGCTGTCTGAATTATGACTTGTATACAAGCGATAGGGTTTAGTGGCATGTGTGGTTGCTTTAATGTGACAGGAACTGAGAAGAAAACAGAGGACAGGCAGTAATTAGCACTTTGTTTTTCTCCCCTTGTACGTCTTCTCATCTTACTTAAAAACATAAGTAAAGTCCAAGCCTCTCTCCCTCTCTGCATCCCACCTCCACCTTCAGGGACAGGTTTTTGTTAGTGATGCTGAACTTTTTAACCTAGCTAAAACAAATACCAATGGATTGAAACAAGCTTTGTTCTTCAGAGTACTGACTGACCTTCATGACACCTTAGTAAGAACTAGCTCTAAAGTCAGAGGTTAGCTGCAACAAAACATTCTGCAGCAGTGAAGGGGTTAAATTCTTTGTTTGGCAGTAGAGGCGGGTGGAGGGACCAAGTGCCCCTCCTCGAGGACTCCGGGCTTGAAATTGAGTTTGTTCCTGTTTCACAGCGTTCTGTTCATAACAGAAACACAAACCACCAATACCAGCCCTCCACACGTCCCCACACCACCACCACTTCCACCAATTTCTCTCTCGCCCTCTCTACCCTGTACTCCTCCACATCTTGGAGAGCGCCAAATGAAAAAGCTGTCCACTGACTTGAGAGGTTGTTTTGGCCCGCTCAGGGAAACGCCACATATTTCCCAGGGCGGTGGTCAAGTTTGCTCCCCCATTACTTTTCCCTCCTCGCCCTGCGACTCAATCTAGCCAGTAGGTTAGCGGTGTGTGGACGCCTGCGGCCTGGCATTCATGTCGAGGTCAAAACAACCAGGCCCGCCAATGGTGTTGAAGCTCACACACACAAACTCACAATATCCGTCCCTATCAGTGGCCATGGCAGGCTGAAAAAGGGAGTGTATGTGTCTGAAGTCAGCGTGGAAGAATTATGGGCTGTCTTGGAGGAAGTGGAGTTTGCCTGCAGCGCCTGCGGTGACTCCATACAGCCGACAACAACAGTGCCGCTTTTAAAAGAATTACACACACACACACACAGAAGGAGGAACTATAGAAGGAGAAAATGGCGAAGTAGAGCAGATGTTTAAAAACTAATTCCCCCCCCAAAAAGACATGGCCATTAGTTTCAAAGGAAAAAGTGCAGCCATTATTCTATACACACATACACACATAGTATATGTACATACATACACATTGATAGAAGACAGCATGCAATCATAAATGTGCATTGTACCGTTTTTTTAGGGGGTGGGGGGGGGGGAGTGAGACGCTGACAAACAAGCATTCAGCACCCTCACAAACATGTACAAACACACACACACGGACAACTGACACATACATGTACACATGCACACACAGACACACATTAACGGCACAGCTCTTAGGCCAGACAGAGACAATGACAGCTGTGTAATTATCTCATCAACACCTCCCTTCTCTAACAAGCCTCTCCTTCTCTTCTCTCTCTTCTTGCTGCCTCTAAAGCTCCTCATCAGCGCCGCCACCAGAGGAGAGGATAAAAGCCTTCAAAGAGATGAGAGGATCTCGACCAAAACACCAAACCTCTCTTTCTCTTATTTCCACACACACACACACACACAAACACACAGACAACCATCTTCTTTCCTTTCTAGTTTTGCATTTTCTCCATAGTCCTAACACCAACTCTCCACTCCTCAATTACCAGAGCATGTCCACATAAATTACTACCTCTCAAAAAAACAAGCCTTTGTTCATTCAAGGCAACAAACCAGTACAAAATGTCTGGAAATAATTGTTTTTATCAACCCCCCTCCTCCTTTTTTCTGATCATGGCTAGTGATGGTCTAGGCAAGTGTGCTGAACTAAAGTAGACATGAAATGAAAGCTGGAATAGAGTTACAGTAAGGGTGTTCAATGACTTCTTTAATTCGCAAATTGTTAATTTGGTGTCTGTAAGCAAATAGATGAGAAAGGAGTGCAGAGGTAGTGGATTATGTTATTGCTGCACACAAGGACACTCAAGTATACAACGGTGCTTAGAGCCACTCGAAGCATTTTCAGATTGAAACCATAGAGTAAGAAAGGCAAGATGATTCCTCAGGCATGACAGTGCTGCAAAGAAAATACTACAAATAATTATCACTTTACAAAGCACATACCCAGAGCTGTATACAGGGTTTTAGAAACAAGGCTAGTCTTAATTCCCCCAACAGAATCCCACTTAGGAATTTTTATCTACCAACCACACTCTGTACAATTTTCTGAATATTTAAAAAACAGCACACAATTTCGTACTTTATTTATTTATGCACTTAACTGCTTGATTAAAAGTAAATTTAATCTCCTTAAATTATGATCTAAATAATCTTCTCTTTGTGCCAGATTTGTGATTGTGGAGGAGAATATTAAACTTTTTTTTTTCATCAATTTGCCTAACGAGGTTAAAGTTAACAGCCAAACTAACAACAAAGTTTTATGTGTTGAAGCCCGTCAGGCCAAACGAGAAACAGATGATGTCGGGGTGAAAACGTTGTGAAAATCAGAAAGGCTGACTGGAGTTGCTAACATTATACGGTGCAAAATACTAAATTACAGTTGCATAGAGACATTACTTCACCAGCTAATGCAACCCCTATTACTATCCTGTGTACCAACGGTATTATGTCAAAGTGCTTTTTTTTTGTTGCAAGAAATGTTTTACTGATGTAACAGTACAAAGCAAATGTGGAGCAGTTTGATTGTTCTAGCTTTTAGCGATACAAGGCAGGGGCAGCTAGCTAAACTTAGCATGCATCTACCCGTTTGGTTCGTAATGTTCAATTTAGATTTATTGTGTACAATACAATAATTCACCAAGACCTGCCCCCAACTGGCACCGACTTATCTCTAAACTCAGGAACCTTAGAAACAGCTGTAGAACCAGATATATGTTTAGACTGTTTTGCTTCCCTCAATCTTTACCAACTAACTTCAATAATTTCTTCATCTAAACCATCAACCTGCCTCTTAGACCCCATCCCGACTAGGCTGCTTAAAGATATTTTACCCTTAGTCAGCACCTCTATACTAGATATGATCAATCTATCTCTATCAACAGGCTATGTACCACAGTACTTTAAAGTAGCTGTAATTAAATCTTCCTTTTTTCTCTAAGGTCCAAACAGCTGTTTGACTTTCTACATAGCAAAAGTTTATTTCAACATTATTTTGAGCACACATGTGCGAGCCACATATCCTGCTTTGGCTCCTCCCATAAATTACTATGCAAATGACCATAAATATGCCAAGGTCACCTCCTAAGGTCCAAATAACAACAGCCAATCTTGCTGCAAACCACGTGAAAAAAGAGAAACTTCACTAAATGTGAGATTGAGGTGCTGATCACTGAAGTGGAGAAGAGAAGAAATATTTTATTTGATGATTTGAACTCTTTGATCAGTATCAGTATCACAATGGCTGTCAATGCAGCTGGCTCATAATGGCTGAAATAAAGAAAACAGGTCTGACATGTCAACAAAAGATGGGAAAAGAGTTTTTCTGATGCAGAAATCTAGGTGTTTGTGAGGTGGAAGTAAGAAAGCAGATTTTGTTTGATGCAGCTTGTTCATAAACAAAACAAAAATTAAGAGAGTTTCCCACAAATATATTATTCTAAACAAAGGCTTTTGGTAGAAAGGTAAACTATATATTGTTGATTACATAAAACACACAACTGTCACCTCCCGCTGCTAACAGAAACCCCACAGTGGTTTTATCCTTCTTGTATTTGTACCGGGATGGCACGGTTCCATCAGGTTGGTCTGTCTTATGCTGAAGTTCAGCACACAGATCCAGGAGCACGACTGAATCTAAAGTGAAGTATTAGCCAGTCATCATCATGGGCCAGGAAATCCTCGTGGACACTCTCTAATCTTTCTGTTCGCGTTTTCCTCTGCTGTAGCGCAGCCACCATGTAGCAGCTTTTCTTACATTACACTGATTTAATGTCCCTAAATACTAGCATATTTCAGTTTGTAATGTTTTACTGAATGACCTGCGACCGCGCTGGCGGATCGGTGTCTGTCAGTCTGGGCCAAACTAATACTTACTAATACTATTGATACGAGCAGCGCCTCCCAACTTGGACAGCGTAATTTTTGCTGAATTCTGATTGTCTCAAAGGCGCCGATCAGAGCAGTTTACTTTCCATCTGGGGCAAGTTTAATCCAAAACTTTTTGCACCGGTTTGCTTTGTTACGTTTTGTCAGGGCTCAGCCCAGGGTTGTGTGATAAGGGCAACAAAGACGATAAATATGGTGAAAAGAAAGAAAGAGGAAAAAGAAATGTGTGGTGCCGAAAAAATAAGAATTAAGAAGAAAAAGATGTTGGCACAAGAGGCAGCTTAATGTGCCAAATTAACTGACTGCTTCCTCGGTGGGAGTTGCTGTGGCAGGTGCAGATGAGGCAGGACCCAGCAGCAGAAGAAATGGGTGCACAATTAGTAATGCATTTATTATATACTGAATTTACACACACACATATATATATATATAAACAACAGTTTGCAATGTGTTCACTCCAATCACTCCAAGACGACATCCTTCTTTAAGTGGAGTGTGTGTGTGTGTGTGTGTGTGTGTGTATCTATGTTAGCTGTTAAGGTCAGTGGAGGTAATGCAGAGGGACAGGGTGATGATGACCCCAGTCATGTTGATGAGGAGGGAAGAGGTGGAGCTGCAGGAGTTGCAGCAGGAACTACAGGATGAGGAGAAGGACAATAGAACCAGAAAAAACGGCATCCGCCAATAAAACAAGCAGAACAGCAGCGCGAGGGGGCCAGTTCCGAGGATGGATGATGCAGGGCTCTACAGAGTATTTCACTTGCATATATCCCAAAAAATAAATACATGGGAAGCGGAAAAATGACACTACAAACTACGGTAAATGTTCTGCATGAATAGTTATGATTACTGACAAGTATTTACTTAGTATTAATAAATTAGAAACCAATGTACACTGTTTTTCTTGCACATGGATTTTATAAATGGAAACATTCCACAAAAATTAAACTGCTGTAACAGTTGGCAGTGTTGGGAAGGTTACTTTGGAAACGTAATAGGTTACCGATTACAAGTTACCCTATTTAAAATGTAACAGTAGCCTAGGTTAACTATTTCAATTACTCAAAGTAATTTAACTTATCACATTTTATTACTTTTCTAAATTTCTAATGAATATTTTTTAACTGTTAACCATTTTCAAATTACATGCAAGTAGTTGCTGGTAACTGGAATATAAAATTCATAATGGGCCTAAACTAGTGGTAAACTACACAGTATATGAAAATATATTGAATATGCTGAGATTATGTAAGTAATGTAGTAACATTATACTAACAGCTGACTTTTATAACATCATGCCAACCAGTCGCGCAGTCACGGCAAGGATGGTGCATTAAGTAACTCAGTACAGCAGCGTTACTTGAATTAGTAACTGTAATAATATGACTGTTTTTGGAATAGTAATCCGTTATCCTACAAGTTACTAGGAAAATGAGTAAATGTAAAATGAGAAAAGTAATATTATTACAATTCCTGCCCAACACTGCTAACAGTAGGCCTAGCTATGAAATCTGTTTTAAATTAATGGTAGAATAATATACTAATTGGAATAATTTATTCTCCACAGATTCTGTGCAACCAAAATAAAGATTTTTGCTTCTACTTCCTACTACTACTACTTCCTTCGCCATACTAGAACTACTTCCTTCGCCATCAATTTTTGAAAGCATTTGTTAAAAATGTTCTGAAATTTAGCTTGCACCAAGAAATGTTAACTAACAAATGAAAATGCTTTGAGAAAAGGTTTATCTGCACAATAGGAAAACATGCAAAGCAATATACATTTTCCCTCATATAAAAACAGACATTTGCACCAAAGGCTCAAATTCTTCTGGGGGAGGACTCCCAGACCCCCCAAATAGTTCCGCATCAAATATTTCAGCTAAATAGCGCTAAAAATCTTCTTGACTTGTTCTGGTGCATCGTCATGTCTCATGACCCAAATGTATCATCACGCCCCTAATCTGAGCCCTTATGCCCCCACCACTTTTCAAAACAAAGTGAAGCCCTTGATTCACCTTCTCAGCTCTGCTCCTCTCTTTTGCAAGGCATTGTATGCATGCTACATTCTCATTAGGGGCTGAGCACCCCTAAAGGTCTGATCCTAGAATCGCCCCTGACAGCAGTCATATTGAGTACTTCACTCTTTGCCAAAATGATCGCTTCAGTTAGTGGTATCCCCCACCCTGGATGTCATGTAAAGATGGTGGTTTGACACGTGAACACATTTTTCATGTCAGTTTTGTTACCCTTGGTCTGCATTATGAGGACTGATGATGAGGATGGAGTGTAGTGATTGTGTGAGAGCTGTCACTGGCTTTATTTCTAGACTTTGTTAATTTACACAGTCCATATGTGCAGGTGGTGAACATGTGCTGGGTAAGTCGAGGTGAGAAGTTTGTACGCCACCATGATGTCTCAGTGCGCTCTGTGCGCCTGACAAAACAGTCTGTTCACTGCAGCGATTTACACACGAAAACTAAATTGGAGACTAAATGGTGATGTATGCACAGAGGATATTATTAAAAACTACTGATGTTCTGTTTTGCAATTCTTTAATGCTATTTGAGATTATCTTGGATTTTTAAGATGATGATAATTCAATCAGTTAGCCGAGTTAAAGTCGGAAAAAGACTCAGTAGTAAAGTATCGGGGAAAGGCGAGCCAGAATCCTGCCACCTGTTGCTGGCAGTTCAACAGCTGCAGTGCTCCATAGCAATCCGGCCCTCTCCTCTGTGCTCCGGGATGAAGATTTCAGTTGGCTCGTATATACAAATAACACTGCTGGTTTGAATTTTTAAAAGATAAAGTGATAACAGGTGTTATGAAGTAAAATCAAAGGTGTGAGAGGCATCATTATCTATTCCTCTCACATTCAATTTCATTCTGATATTAAACATCCACATACATGATCACACTTTTATGGTGTATCAGCGGATTTAATTATGTTTTTTATAGACTACTTAATAGACATATATACAGAAACTGGAGGGGAAACGTTATTTTAAAACATTTGGTGAGTTTCAGTACTTTTTTACTGACTGTTTACACATTCTCATGTCACGTTCATTTTTATACATCAGACATGTGCATGAAAACCAGCGTATGTAACCTTTTGTGTGTAAGCAGTGTTTATATATGAGGCCCCTGGTCTTGTTCAGTGCAGTGGCGACTTGTCTATACAAAGTGAGGAGGCAGGTGTCATCCTAAAGTTTCAGCATTATCTGATTTTCTTTATACCACAAAACACTATCACTAATAACTACAAAAAATCTTTCTACTTGTGCCCAAAGACCGTTTGCATAAAAGGCCTTTCCATCTCAAAGTCCGGGGCTGAATCTCAGTCCCAGTACAGCCCTGGGTCTAACCGTGTGGCAACAATCTCAATTATAATATTCAGTCTAGCTCACCAACCGTTTCATTAGCATCCAATGCTGAGCCTCCTGTTAGTTAGCCTACTGAAAAGCAGGCTGGGGAGCTAACACCAATGTATTATTTTAGCCAAATGCAGTCAGTGTATTGTATCATGTAACTAGCATGTATTATTTCAAAACCTCAAGCTGATAAGGTTGATAAGGAAGCGGTGAATCTGTTTATAGTCGCTTTCACACTGCCTTATTGTGCCAATATGCATCTGGCTGCGCTTTCTGAAAGGTAACATTCCGGAGCCGAAAAGGAGGGTCAGATTTAATCTGCCTCTAAGCCTGGAACGTTGGGAGTGTTGGGAGAAAAGCCACAGCCGCATGCTGGTGTTTTCACGTTTATTGTGGGATCTCTGTATGAAAGTGGTTGTGTTTCAGATTATGCTCACTCATTAGTTCGAACCAAGCACGCGTACAAACACACACCTGCTTGCAATCTTAAAACCACACCGCTAGTGCCCGCTGAAAACTACATATTACCCCTTTAAAATGTTGTTGGCACAATACGTCCCACCAAGATCATTAGAATTCACCGTCTGGGACCACAAATGTCATTTCAGGGCAATCCATCGGTGGTTATTGAGATAGTTGACTCTGGACCAAAGTGTTGGATTGGCCAAACAACAGTCCAACTCCTAAAGACATGCCACTACTGTGGCTACAAAAAGTCACATTTTCAAATGCATAAAGGTAAAGTCTTGCCCTCTATGTGCGATTTAAATCCCCAGATATATTACAGAGGACCTAATCTTATTTGTACGGTGGCTCCGAGGGCTCAGTGAGGAATATTTTTTTGAGGACTACATTGCGTTCCCTCGCAATATTTTTGCATGACCTCGCAATACTTTTGCATTCCCTCGCAATACTTTTGCGTTCCCTCACAATACTTTTGCATTCCCTCACAATACTTTTGCATTCCCTCACAATACTTTTGCGTTACCTCGCAATACTTTTGCATTCCCTCACAATACTTTTGCATTACCTCACAATACGTTTGCATGACCTCGCAAAACTTTTGCATTCCCTCGCAATACTTTTGCGTTCCCTCGCAATACTTTTGCATTCCCTCGCAATACTTTTGCATTCCCTCGCAATACTTTTGCATTCCCTCACAATACTTTTGCGTTACCTCGCAATACTTTTGCAATCCCTCACAATACTTTTGCATTACCTCGTAATACTTCGCTCCAGAGGAGAGGGAAGACAGCCGGGATAGAGACATGCTGGCCCAGCTTGGACGTAAGGCTGCTCCCAGTAAATGTCCGGGCTAGAGGAGATGGGACTCATGCTGCCAGACACTGGGAAACCAAGACTGTTAAGCTGGCATCTTTACACAGACCTCAATCATCAATGTCCTGGAGCATGCAGCGGGCACACCGTGTTCTGTCGGAGCGCAAGGCTCTGGTGAGATGAGGACTCTGTGTTTACATCAGTGATGCTTGGTGCTTAAACAGTCAAAGTGGATAGACACTGTTTCCTACATGTCAGACTTCATATGGAGGCTACATATAATAATAATAATAATAATAATAATAATATTAATACTAATAATAACTTTATGTGTAGCTCCCGCTACTGGCTTATATTTCAGAAGCTTATTATTTAAGTAGCCAGGGGGCCTATAATGTCCTTCAGGTGGGCCAACACCAGTCTTTCAAAGGACCTCATGACTACAGATGTCAGGGCGACAGGTCTGTAGTCATTTAGTCCAGAGATGGAGGATTTTTTGGGGACCGGGATGACTGTGGAGCGTTTGAAGCAGGAGGGAACTTCACACAGCTCCAGTGATCTGTTGAAGATCTATGTGAAGATGGGGGCCAGCTGGTCCGCACAGATTTATATGTAAATATTTGTTAAACTTATAACAGAATCAAATGTATTCATGCGATCCAATGCATGTTTGAAACAAACTTTAGTAAAGTAACACAGGCAGAGCATTAAGCATCTTCACTGCTACTCCTCTCTGTCACAGATCACTACCTCCTCATCAGTGAGACAGAGAGCTGCTCTGAGAAATCTATTCATAACGACCCACCTCTACTCATCACTTATTTCAGTAAGACAGAACACCATCAAGTCCGACTTTCTGTATTCTAATGACATTCTGTTGTTTATCGCAGGAAGAGCAGGAATGCAGGTTCCACACATGAACCAGCTGTGTCCATTTCTCCTGGCAGAAAAATGATGTAAAGCTAAATCAGCAGCAATATGATCATCATAGCAAGACATGGTGTCCAATGTGCTAACCAGGTTAAACAAGAAGGCAAAGACGGTGAAGTGCTTGTATTAAGAAGTCAACCTGCCACGTTTATCGGATATGCTGACAGAGTCCTTGACATTGTTTGGAGGCAGCTTGTTACACTTGGTTGAGAGTGTAGACGGGGAATTAATAGTTTTTGTATAAATAATGGATGTTCTTGTTGCTGTCATGAATTACAATCATGTCTTAGCATAAATCTTAGCAAAACAATTACATAGTGTCCCTTTTAAGTAATTTCATGAAGAAAAAGCCTTAACGTGCTGAAACATCTCAGCCCTCAACACAGTCTGACAGGACTGAATCTACTCAGCGGACACATTAACGGAAAGGTATTGGCGGCTTGTCAAGACGATTGTTCATAAACTCTGTTTTTTCATGTTCATAGGTCCATACCAGAATTTTTACAAACAGATACCACCTAAGGTGGCAAATACTACTTTTATTTTTATTTATTTATTTGTCTAAAAGTCTATATTTCTAGATGATATTTCAACATGATAACTGGAACCTCTGGGGAAGTTCAAATCCTTGCTTACAGAGGTTTTTAAAGATGAATGTAACTGTATTTGAATAAGCAGGCATTACCTTGGTGTATTTTGACCACAAATCCACACACATGTTAACTTCAGCACCACCGATAAAGTGCAGCTCACAGTCTCAAAGAGAGCAAGGCTGCGCTACAGTTTTTAGATGTTTATATTGCAAAATTCACAGCTACAGCTACGTCTCGACTCTGTCACAACTGTCTGGACCATAGACTGTGGTCTGGACTCACAGCGCAAAGTGCACTTGATTGCTATTACCGGGGTCGCATCAGCTGGGCGGGGTTGATGCGGAAAACTTTCTCTCACTGATTCACAATCATTATGCTTGCTAACTGGACAGATTACTATCCCTGAAGTTTAACTGACTTGATTTTATACTCCGATGATCAAGCTTTACCTTATTTTTTATATATTTTATATTTTTTTATAAGCAGTGTATGTATGCCTACATATTTTTTCTAATTGCTAGGTCATGGATTGTCCCACCATCATGATTCTGTGGTCACCAGATTACAGACAGTCTTGTCTATCCATATCTAAGGCCCCGTGTCCACCAAAGCGTTTTTTTCTGACGCCAGCATCTTTTGTCAATTCATTGCAATGGGAGCGCCGCATTTTTCCAAGCTGGTAAAAACGCCAGGAGCGTGACGAGGCGCTGAGCGTTTTTTTTCAGTCGCCGAGAGTTGATAAATGTTCATTTTTGGGAAAAACGCTGCTCTCGTCACTGTCACGTTTTACTCAGCCGTCCAATCACAGTGCAGGAGGGGCGGGACGAACACCACACCGAGCATATCCGATCTTGAACGAAACATTGTGTCTACTCGCCGAGGTGTTTCCCCCCCTGCAAAACCTCATGCACCCACGTACGGACAGTCTGTGCTCTCATGTTTCAGCCTTCTCTTTATGCAGAGCAAAGACCAAAGCAAGTAGGCCTACTTTGTGGTGACATTTTTACATTCAGTAAAATGAAGTAGCCTACCCTACTTGCAACACATCGCCTCCACGGAAATGTTGTATCATAGCAACCACAGCCTCTCGAAAAAAAACACTGCGCCTCCAAAACGCACCCTAGCGCTCCCAGCTGGCGTTTTCAGAAGAGCAGGTGGCAGTTTCAGCTGGCAAAAAACGCTTTGGTGGACACGGGGCGTAACATCAACATCTTTTCAGCTACATGTACAAATATAACAATTTAATATATGCAAACATGTTTTCCTTAATAAGGCCAATATAAAACATAATACATAATACAAATAATATCATGTCAAATGATGGCAGATCCAGATGATCTGGACGTATGGCTACCTCTTACAATAGACTTCACACAAACCTACTGGGCAGATACTGTAGGACGATAACAGCAAAATGGTCATCATGTCTTAAAGTACTTATATGGAACCTACAAACACACTGGTAGCAAAGAGATTTTCACTTAGGGGTGTACTCACTGTTGTTGCCAGCGGTTTAGACATTAATGGCTGTGTGATGTGTTATTTTGAGGGGACAGCAAATTTACACTGTTATACAAGCTGTACACTCACTACTTTACATTGTAGCAAAGTGTCTTTTCTTCAGTGTTGTCACATGAAAAGATATAATCAAATATTTATAAAACATTTGTGAGATACTGTATGTGTGATGTGGCTCTACACAAGAAAGTGTCTGTAAGTGGATCTTAGATCTGCAAATAAATGAAATGTTCATTGTTAATTTCCGGTTGTGAATATAGTGAAAAGATGGTTTATTTTCAGTGATTGGGAATGGGCTTATATTATCTAACTTAATACTGATATAATGAAAAGTGTCTGTATGCATGTTAAATTGGGGGTTGGGTGGCTCAGGGTGCCATGACAAATAAATTCTTTTGAATGGGTGTTGTGGTCTAAAAAGGTTTGGGAACCACTTTTCTGTGGCACAGAGAATAAGATACAGACAATACTTGTGAGTAGGACTGCAGTAGTCCCTCTAACCTTATTAAGCACATGGGGAGTACCAGATATTAGTTATCCACATTCAAATCTTTATCAACATGATTAAAATGAATTTTTCACAACAGGCCACAGACTTATTTTGTGGCACCACAGCAATCCCTGACCTTATGTCACTTTATATAAAAATAAGCCCACTGAGCGCTGCACAGCGTGGATTTTAAAATTGCAAAAAAAGAAAGGATTGTTACTGACTCAGTACTTAATCTGCAGAAACCGCCAGTTTTCGTACTAAAAAGGAGGGAATATTAGAGATGAGTGCATATTTGCTTATTAGCATAGGTGTAATTTACCCTGGGGTTGCTGGGGACATGTCCTCACTACCTTTTGACATGGTTGATTTTGTCCCCACCTCTTTTTGAAAGCATTTGTTAAAAAATAGCTTGCAAAAAGGCATGTTAAATAACAAATGAAAATGCTTTGGGAAAGGTTTATTTGCACAATAAGAAAACATGCAATGCATTTCAAATATAGAAGAAACAAATGTGCATTGTCCAAAGAAAGTAACTCATATTAATAAACATAAGCTGCTGACTACTGCATTATATTCTGTTATATTTGTATATGAATAAAGACATTTCCACGATAAATTGGTGCAGAAATTAAAAGGGAGGACCCCCGGAGCCCCTATCGTATATTTCAGCATTGAATATTTCTTTCGAATAGTGTTAAAATATCTTCTTGTCGCCTTCTTCTGAACCCAATATTAAGTTTATCTTAACAGCCCTAATCTGAGCGCTGGCATACACCACGCTAACAATTTAGGGCCCACTTTACTAAGACATAGACAGTGGCCTTTTCCAATGAATGAGAAAGGAGAAACAATCAATAACTTACATAGGTGAATGGTCAGATTGATTAGATGGACCTACTGTTTTGTAACCAGAACCTGCCTTTGCTCCAAATTAATCTTAATACAGAATATGCAGAATAAATGCACTGGGCAAAGATTGCACAGGTCACACTGGTATCACAGACACATAAACAGCCAAACACATTCATTAATCAGATTCACGCCTACAGACAATTAATTAATCATTTACACATGTCATTTAAAGTGTCTGCTGTCTGGAAAAATGATATTTTCTCACACTTTCGTTAACACTCAGCCACATATACTGCTACAAATCTGATTGCAATCTGTCTTGGCTTTTCTGGGCTAGACGCAAATCAGGGTCGGTCCACCTCCAGTCCAGAAGGAGGTTGTTAAGCACCAGAAGCTGTCTGATTAAAAAAAAAACACCAGTAGAAGAATACCTTCTGCACTGTAGTAGCATAGTCACAACAGTAATGGTTATCTAGCATTAGCTAACGACACAAACACATGAATGAATCAGGCTCTCACACAGAGGAACTTTAGCTGCCAAAAATAAAACATTAGGAATTCCTTTAAGCAATCAGTCTGTCTTCAGAATGTTTAAGATATTTCTACCTTCCTTGTCCTTGACTTTTGTGCATGTTTGCTTACTTTGATCTCACTTCATTTTTCTAATTTGGTCCCAGATTAGACATTCATTACGCAGTGATGCTTTACACTTTAATGTTTTAGCTTTATTCTCTCATCTATACTCTGTCTCAGTTACCTTTTTTGCAGTACATACCTTTTGATACATAATCTTCTAATTTATAATGTGGACCGTGGTGTGGTCTATGGTAACATCTTTTCGTCTTTGCCCTTACTGTTGACACTCTTTCTCCCTTTCTTGAAGTGTCCGCTTAGTATTTGTTGCAGAAGTGGCCTATTTTCCCCACAGGGATCATTAAAACTTCATCTCGTTACCTCTACACCTACACCTACTTACTGCCCCCTCCTCGTCCCATCTTCCTCCAAAGTTTTTCTCCCGAGAGGCCCTTCTTTTCTCCCAGCGTCTCCACAGTGGTGTAAGCATTTTGTCCTTGGTGCAGAGAAAGCAGAACAGACGGATGGAGGGAGAAGACTGCTGCGAGACTTATTATGACACTCTGATGCAGACGTCAAACCAAAAAACACTGTTTTTAACTTTTCATCTTCTCCTTCTGAACTCTCCTGTTTGTATGGTACAGAGCCAACAACTGCCAACAACGTTAACCAGGTCATTACCTCAGTACCTAATGATTAATTAATATAGTATCTCCCAGTCTGTTCTCTAGTAACTCACCCTTATCAACTCTATAGTCCTCAAATCCCAGTTACTCAGAACTACTCGTTAATGATTCATTAATAATCAGGTTGTTCCTGGTTCATTCCTTACTCGTGTTACTGGATAATTCTGGAAAAATCCCTAACAAATCAAATCAATCCTTTAATACCTGTGAAAATCTAAGCAAACAGATATTAAAGCCTGCAAATGGGCATCATTCATACAGCAGTCAGGGAGCAGGGACTGAAGACTTGATTTGTTAGGAGTACTAAACTGTTTCTAGCAGTATCCCGGAGCAATAGGACTCTGTCACATGCTTTTGTGATGAAATCGGTACCTGGCTCATACATTTTTGATTTATTGATTTTGCCAGATCAATGCTTTAGAAGACAACACACACAGCACAGAATTTTAATATGTTTGAGTGTATCAAACTAGCATGAAAATACATATTGTCCTTGTATATAATTAACTAATGATCTTATTAGAAAACATGAAATGCAGATATTTATTAGGCTTTTTGGTGTACAGGCTTGTTGCACATGTAAAATACTATTGGATGTGGATCTGCCTCTTATTGAGTGATAAGCAGTCATGACATGGAATCTTTTTTCAATCACAGCAACAAGGCAGGGACTCACACTCCTCTCACTGCAACACCAAAGCTGTAAAGGGCTAAACAAAATACACAAAAATCTAAAAATGATACTTACATTGCAACATGCATACATGGATCTGCTATAAGCATTTTCACACTGGAGACACAACGGCACACATCACCATCACTACCAGAGCATCCAAAATTGTTATGGAAATGGAAGCATGGAAGTGTGCACCGTGCACCTTTTTCCATAATATCAGCACAAAATGCACTAGAGACAGCGCTTTTTCGACGAAAAACTAAACAAAAGTATACAGGCTCTAGTTTCCCTCTTTCCAAAATCACAAGACAGAAAGAGTGGGCAGCAGAGTGTCTGCTCCTCTGCTGGGATGGTGATGATGCTGTTTACACTGGCCAGCGCACCACGGCACAATCCCTCATATCTTATTTTAGCAGGTGCTCATAGGTTGGAGTATGGGATGCTGCTTAGTATTTCCCTGCAAGGCATCGTGTTTGCTGCATGATGGAGGGTGGAGGATGTTCAGGGCCAGCGAGGCTCATCCTTTCCCAGGGGAGAGGAGTGAATAGCAGGCTATACTGCTGCCCAGGCCTGCTTGGCTTCCCCAGGGAAAACATCCAGAGGGGTATAGACGTAGTGGAGGAGAGGCACGCAGAGCTATTTATAGAGCAGGTAAAGAGGAGAGGTGAGGAAAGAATGAGAGGGGGGAGTGAGAAAGAAGGGGGAGTTGAAAACAAGAGGAGGAGAGTCTGAAAGCAGATGACAGAGTGTGATTTCTGCAGCTGATAACAGCCACAGAGAAGTGGGCTGACGCCGTATGCAACACCTGCTGAACAGAACAGAGCCCCTGACTTTTAGTGTGGCCTGCTGGTGCAAAGGCTAACAAAGTACTCAACTCAGCTTATTGATTGATGGTAGAGAGAGTTCATGCAGAGGTTAGCTGTGCTGAACTGAGAGAATAGTTGAGTCAAGATGACAGTGATATTTTATCAATACAGACTCGCCTTGGAGCCCAGAGAACTTAGTGATGTTTCCATACACGCAGAGTTCTGGCTCTGCCTTCCTCTTTAATAAATAAAATTACTTTTATTCTTTATTTATTTTCCCACTCTCCCACTCTCTGGCTGCTCCACCCGCAGGCCTCCGCACTGTCAGCTTGTTTCAGCCCGTGTGCAGCATGTATGTCTCTATTTCACACTGATGCCCTTTAATCATTTCCATCAATCCAGTGAGCTGACATTTTACATAAAGAGCTCTTATCATCCCTGGCTTACGCTTAATGATGAATGGTTATAATTACTGTCAGTCACTGCGTCTAACGCGCCATGGTCACATCAGTATTTCTGCTCTGAAGTGTGCTGCGTAAAGAGAGAGAAGAGTCTGCAATATCCATAGCTAGATAACATAGTAAAGTGTACCACATATTGTACCACACATGGTCATGACTCAAGTAACACACGCAGTCTTTCCTCTCAAGCCCACAACAACATGACACTGACTTTGAACTGCAGTGGGCACGCTTTAGGTGAGGTAGCACATCATCACCTGTTTGTCAAGTTCTTCATTGTCATGTACTATAACATTACATAACTATTACAGCGAAGCAGTCATTTGCAAGATATAGTATTTATGTATTAATTTTGATTTTTCACATAAACTACTCTACTTAGTTGAAGAAAACTGACTTTGGCACATACAGTATTTTCCACAATATCGCTGTGTACTTTTATGTGATTCTAGATGCAGTCTTGATGGACGTTTCTGAGTGCTTTCTCGTTTTGGAGCATCTACATATTCATCCATGTGCAGTGACTTCTTCCATCACCCACACGCCTACCTGCTATAAACACAAGTTATGTTTTTGTGTTAAATTTCATATTTTGGACTAGAATTACTTAACTACTTACGGTTTAACGTTCCATGAATTAAAACATAACGTTAGCCTGAAGCACAAAACCGTAGTCCCCTGGGGATAACAGACGATGATTGTGATTAATGAGTCTTCTCTCATCACCAAAGTCTTGATGTACTCCCATCTGTGCGTGTATGTGTGCAGCCCGGTCAGGGTACAGTCCTGATGCTGTCTGTCTGAATGAGGCCCATCACGCCACCACCAGCTGTCCATGCAGTGACACCGCAGCATGACACAGTGGCAATGTCAATGTTAAAATAAAGCAGTCTGAGGATAAACACATCAACAACAAAAACTGAGGTGCATGACTCAGTATCAAAGCACACATTCTAACACTCCGTGTGACGACATGCTGCCGTATTAATGTGTTTGTTTTCCCCACAGACTGGCGTGTTGGAGTGTGGTAAGTGTGGACTAACTCGAGCTTTTTCTCCTGTCATCACAACCAAGCACAGTCCCCAGCCTCGCAGGGATACACAAGCTTTGTTGTTAATCTAGTTTGAATGTGAGTAGATGAATGAATTTAACTTCATGCATTTAAAAGGGCCGTGTGAACAGAAGAAGCAGATGACAGGGAACAGAGAGGAGAATAAAGGAGTGTTTGGACTCCCTGCTTTGGTTCTGTTTGAGGGTTAGCCGCTACTGAATCGTTCATTAAACGTCACCGGAGGGGCGTTTGTAAGATCTTCATCTTGCCTGTAAGATTTTAATGTTCTTCTTCTGACTATTGCTGTTTGGATGATATAATTTATCTTCAAATGTGCTCTCCATATTTTTACGGGACCTCACACAACTGCCCTGATTAGTCATGTTAGCCATTCACACATTGATAAAACACAGAGATAATGGTGCCATAAGAGAACAGATAAAGAGGGAAAATTAAACATATTTCTATGAGGAGCAATAGCTAAAATAAATGATTTGCAGGTGGCCCAATGGCTTGGCAGTCTAAGAGATTGTGCTGTAAATGCAAAATTATATTTCTCGCTTTTCTACAGCTTCAACAACTGTTTCTATCTTTGGTGAGTTATTTTGACGGTAAGACATTATATCACTGTATCCAGAAGAACTCTTCTTGTCTTGCCCTGTGCTCTGGTTGAGAGGGTAATGATGAATTTGCTGTAAAACAGTTATAGTACACCATAAAAGTCAGCAGGTCAGAACAGTCAAAGGTTCTTTTTAGGCTTCCAGACAAACAGCCCTGCCCTCCAAATAACTACTTTTTTTATACTAAATGCTGCGGTTACTGCAGCATGAGATAACTTACAGGCTAGACGCTGATGCAAGACATTGAAATAGACTTTTACAAACCTTTTGCCAAAATACCCTTCATTTGATTTATATACATTCTCCTCTTCTCTTCCCTTTCTTTCGCCACTATCTGTGCGTATAAGTTAGAAACCATGAACGCTTCCATTCCCTTTAGACCAATGCTTCACATATACCAGGCATTAATATAATCCCCACTGAGATAACTTGGTTAGATGGAGTGTGGTTCTTTGTGTTTGTGTGTGTATGAGTGAGCTCACGAATACGCCGACATGCGTGCCTGAGTGCATCTGTTTGGATTGTGTGTACATGTGTCTGGGTATACATCAGATGAGAAATTTGTTACCTGCCCCCCACCCCCACTACCACATATTAATAACATCATGCCTGTGATATATGGACAGATTACTGGGTGTAAAATCCATTATTTCCTTATGGAAACTGGCCCAAGGAGAGATCCATCAGCCTGCATCACGGTCTGTTTGGGGCTCACTACATCTTACGTGAGCATCCAGCTTACCTGCCACAATCAGAGGGGGAATTTATCCTCCTGCGCACCATAGGAATTCAAGACTGTCCTCACCAGCGCTGGTTTTTCAAATGCCTATAATTAGGTTTACCTGACAAGAAGCTACCTGACCTTTGAGAACCTCTTAACCTCTTAGTTCGGAGTCTGTGGGTCCAACAAAGTAAATGACTTTGACACAGTAGCAGTGGTAAAACAAGCATTATTTACAGAAGTGTTACCTTTGGGCCAGCATGAGCATGACTCATGACTGATCAGATTTTTGTTTTCAGCACTTTACACTGAATACTCAGTAGTTTCAGGTTACTTACTCTTTTAGTTATTCAATCAAACAACAGTTACCACTAAATGAAAACAAGCTCACAAATATTACAAGTAGACTGTTAGGAATCAGATATTAATCATATATAATGGTGCTTTTCTTTTAAATAACCATCAATGTATGAAACAACCTGTGATACTGTTAATGTGAAACTATTTCATTTTTGCTGAATGTTTACAGAGATAATGGCACAATGACTTTTTCGATTCGTTTCCCAAAATTCCCTTTAGTCAGCTGTTTTAAAGACCTGGTCAAAAGGTGGCCTGAGTGATAAATCCATTGAAATCTTAATATACTGTAGTGTTACCCGAACACAAGTAGTCGTTGAACTGATTATTAATGTCAGTTTGACATTAATGTGATTTAAAGTTAGCTGACATTAGCCACCCTAAGCTACTGGGCATACCAGACCAGACTGATTCTTCTGAACTGAGTTTTAGTAAATATGAATTTACACAAGACTGTGTTACTTCTCAGTTTAAAAATGACATTTTCTAGCTTTAAAGTTATCTCTCATAGGAGGATATTTGTTTTGGGGCAAAATATGGGTCCAGTATATTAGGGGGTTAACTCCACCACTGCACGGAAGACCAAAAGACCACTGTTCACATCCTGTTTCCTATCAAGCCTAAATGTTAACCACGGCCACTATTTGATTACCTAAAACTCACCAAAGCCCAACGCCAGAGGCGAATCATTTTCGTTCATTCAGTACTGACAAACAATGTTGGTCAGTTTAGAAAATGCTAGTTCTGGAAAGCAATGACAAACAACTTGTCGTTTAGTTTAGAGGACTTGTGGATGAATTCACACACCACGCTCTCAGCTTGTTGCTGTTTGAGCCGCTGTGACTCAGAGGAAACGCTCTTCACAAAGTGAGCTGACTCAAACTCTGAGTTTGACCTTATTAGTTGGATGGTTCTTTGTTGCTGCAGCTATTGGAACAGGTTGGCAGGTTTGCCAGCATTTATCAGAGCGTATTAGGCCTTCGCTGGGCTTCTATTAAACTTAATGAACATTTAAATCCTTTAATGGATTGAAGGGAATTGAGAGTAGCAAATTATCAGCTAGACGCTCTCCACTGGCGTTGATAAAGACACCCGCCGATGGAACTTAAAGAGACACATTTCAGACAGCAGCCTCCTCCTCTTTCCCTCTGTTCATCTCATTTTGTTCTCTCCCCGTGACCTCACTCTCTTCTTCTTTCTCTCCTGCACTCCTCTCTCTCTTTACCCATGTATCCCTTTATCATATAGCCTCTCTTTTGTTTCTAGCGCAAGCTGTGTTCCTCTGTCTGCCTATAAGAGAGGAATGGATGCTGTAACTGCAGAGCCAGATCTCTGTCATTCATCAGTCCCCACGAAGGGAACATCATAGAGCTCTCTCTCCAGGAGGGATGTGCTAACACAACCACAACACCGGCCCATTACAGGGCTGTCAAGCGTCACCTACAACCTTCTCCCTTTCTCTCATGCTTTTGCTTTATCCTCAGTCATCCCAGCGAGGGATCTTCTACCCCACATGCTAGCAGAGCGGAGAAACATAATTTACCCAACGTAACTGATGCAATCACAGAGCAAAGCAGAGCTAGCCCAAGGGCTGCTGAACTCAGGCCAGACAAGCATCAGGTCCTGCTAATGGGTGGAAAGGGCTCAAGAGAGGCCCCTGCTTTCTGAGGCCTCGCGTGCTTCTGGCCACAGCTCAGGAAGACCGGTAGACCCGGCTGTACTGATCTGGTAGCTGCTATATTCCTGTCGATAGCTGGCTAACAAGGCTGATGTCTCAATAAAGACCAGAGCCTTGGGGAGAAAAGGGGGAGCAGCCAGCCGGCCGACAGCAACCTCTGTTAAGACAAACCAGCAGACTGAGGGAGGGAAGGTTCATGCCCTCTCTGGTTCTTTAATGCGCTCCCACAACACTGCACATACAGGCTTTGGAAAGTTTTACTACTGAGCTGAAACCGAGAATGGGTCATGACCCAAGGAAAAATACAATTTAACAATTACTGACATGACTGGTGCGGAGTGATTTAGCTTTTATTGCTTTTAAGGTGATACAGAGTAGTAAATTGCAGTCATTTGCTGGCAAATAAACCTCACAGTTGAACAATTATTTCATAGTTTCAAGGTGAAATTAGTTAATGCAGAGCTCTGTTTGCACAGAACGCAACACCTTACAGACTTTTCCTAGAGCCTACCATATCTCCTAATACTCTTCTATCTATTATTGATTGGGAACTGACAGCTCTAAGTGATTGAGCAAAACAAACAAAAGAAGCGAGTGCGCGTGTGAAAGAAACACACCGACAGTTGGTGATCTATTTTTGATGCGTGAGACTTTAGGATATGGTTTGGCCGTTCTGTGTGGTGAGGAGGTGGAAACTTGTCAATAAAAGGCATTTTTTAAAAGCTAAAATATGAGACACCATAAAGGAAAAATTGTTCCTTGTCAGCAAGCCTGTTGTAGTGTCCTTGAGCAGGACACAAAGGACTACACACTTTAGCACATTTATCACTTAATACAATAACTTTAAGGCTTTTTTCTCTGTAATCTGTTGCAGAAAGGTCTCACCTGCAAGCTATTAATTAGGACGGTCTCGTGCATTTATCTCTCATGTGATGTTAATAAATATGCGGCAGGTACTCTATTGACTGAGGAGAGATCATTACAAACAGCAACGATGCAAATTTGTCTTTGCCTTTTATTGCACAAAGAGAGAAACTGCAGCTCCCAGCAGTCTGGCTCCTTTCAACTTTTCCTTCTTCATTTCCTCTTTTCCCTTCAATTTTGTTGCTTCTAAATTACATGTTCAAATCTTAAAATAATGAGAAAAAAAATGTTGTTGCTATTCATCGTTCCCTGCCGCTGTGTCTCTGTCCCCGGTGGTCCTCCTGCAGCAGAGGTATGTGGTAATAATCATCCACCTACAGTTTGCTCATTAGCAGCGAGTCCTGCTCTCTGCATGGGCCTTTTCATGTTCCTCAGTACTAACAACAACCTGAAGGAACGCTCTCTATCCTCGTTGGGAATGCGACGGTGTGAAACAGTGTGCAGGAGTTGAATCAGGGACAGTGCCCGCAAACAGGAGGGGTTGCTCAGGAAAACCACATCTCAAATAAACCATTCTGCACACGCTTACAACAAATGTGGGAGCTGCTGGTTACGGCAAGGTTGTTGTTCATTTCTTGCTCTCTATGTGTGTTAGGCCTACGCAGATTTTTCTGAAGGTTGGTGCCTTAATGTGGCCATATTCATCCCTCAAAAATAACACAGGTTCCGTGTTTGTTGAAAACATAATTTCTCCTGTTTGAAGGGCTTTTACTGCTGTGGTGATGTTAATAACTGACGTTGAGCTGATGTTGATGTTTGCTGAATCTTTGGTGTGAGAGAAAAGTGCTTGAAACTAAATTTATAGTGTGGGATTCTCAATTTTGCTGTTGTATTGCAAGAAAATATCTACGGAGACCAAAAGTAAAAAATAAAGAAGTAAAGAAAGAAAGAAATGTGAATAAATAATACAATTTTATTGATATATGTAAATGAATCAGAATTATTAACATTACTTTGGAGACCCAAAGTCTTCAGAATGAAATAAATTATTTTTTCAATCCACATGGTGAAATTTGCCTAATACATACAACTGCTGTATGTAACCATGGAATTGTGAAATAATCCAAAACATTTTTAACTTAACTATGACACGTATCTCATCCCACCACGTATTTGATTGGCTGCTGCTTTGAGACGATCACATAGCTGCCAGACTTTGTGATGATAAGGGGTATTATGAAATAAAACATCGGGAAAAATTCCGTTGGGAAATAAAAACGGATATTTGGAAATAAAAGCTGGAATAAAATAATATGAAATAACATTTCATCATTAGCGTGTTTATGCATTGGATTTTTTTCACAATTCCATGATAATATTTTTAATATATTCTCTGTAAATATTCATATACATGTATTTCATAAGGTCTCATTTATTTATCTGATTTTGAACACAGTGAATATCCACACTGCCAATGATAATGATAATAAAAATGTAATTACACTTTATTGCCTCCATAATTCGCACATTTGTACATAAATAGGAGGCTAAAATATCTTGGTGATTTTCATACACTGCCTCTCAAGAACCCTAAAAAAATCTGAATTATTATTATTTGTCAATAATTTACGGAAGAGAGTAAAAGTAAAAATGGGTGAAAAATGGAGCGGATGAGATTTTTACAGTTTCACAGTATTTCACAACTGTCAACTGACAACCATGTATCTCCATATTTGCTGATTTTTAAAAAACGTTTTAGATGAAGGATTTCCTGCTCCTTTACGGATTGACAAAATTCTCCTAATTCGAAAAAGCAATTTATCTGAAAAATCTAATATTACAAAGGCGAAAACCGGCCTATTTTTAATGAACTATGAAAAGCTTTGTGTGGTGTTCATAGGATGGCGATCTTTAATGTTTTTTTCAGTGTTTTCATTTCACTGTATAGGAAAATGTGATATCTGATACTTCAGTACTTACCGTGACGTGTGGTAGGAGCAACACAAAGAAAGAAGCTTTCCATTAGCTTGTGAGCTCCTAAACTCCATTCCTCCGTAAGCTGAGCTGAGCTACTTCCCTGCTGATTCCTTCCCTTTTATCAGCTCTAGGATAGAAAACAGTAGCAATCTGATTCTGTAATAATTACTGTGTCTCTCAAGCTGCACGATTCGATATTTCACATGTTACTGAGGAAATATACAAACACGTCATGAGATATCAGAATATTAAGACTAGCTTTCCCTTTGTCTTGTTCCTTCCCCTTACCATACACACACACATACATATGTGCAAACACACAAAGTGAAAGTTATAATGTGGACAGGACTGAATATGAACATGTATACAATCCAAAACCTCCCTGTGTCAGCGAGTCAGCTGTCTGGATACACATAAGATGAATTTGGCTGCAAACATGAAGAATGAACAAAAACAAAATGGCTGGCCATGGCCCCTGCTCGTATATCAAATATACATCATGTCTGTCTCTTGTATGTGTGTGTAGGTGTGTGTGTGTGTGTGTGTATATGTTGTCAAGTGGAGCCCTGCACGGTTGTTTGAGCAGTTATCTGTTCTTCCGCCAATTTAATTTGCATTCAATCCAAAGGTTATCTCCTCCATGTACATGTAATATTTGTAATTGCCCTCAAGTCAGACCGAAACTAAAGCAAAGAAGAGAAATTACATTTTCGGCACTATCATTTTTTAAATGCAATCAGTTATCATTTAGACGCCAAATATTTGCTTGGGCTTAATAACAACTTTGCCCCTAATCACTTCCAAAATAGATTAAAACCAGTGGTTACTCTTTTACCGAATGTTAACACATTTATAAGAAAAAAAATCTCATTTTGAGGAATGTTATCTTCACAAACCTGGTGACTTTTTTCATGGAGTGAGACCGTCTTTCTACGGAATAGAAATCAATTGATTTATTCACAAAATGTTAAATAACTAAACAGAACCAACTATATTATTGGGTCTTCAAGCTGCACAGTTTTCATCTCATGACAGAACAAATAAAAAGAGTTTCGGGGAGGCCCACAAAACCTTTCAAAATCTTTGCTCACGGCTCTTTGTTTAGAGCCTGTAATTGTATAGTTCACACCAGTCAGACAATTCAAAGGGATCTGCAAGACAATTTGTGAATGTATTCTGTAAAACATTTTCAATGGAATTAGTTTTTTCCTGTCTAATTGCTGTTTTAGGGGGATTTACAAACCTGACACACTGCATTTTCTTCATTTTAGGAATTTTATGTAAAACTGGGAGGCATCATGGTGTCCAGGTGGCCGAGGCGGATGACATTTATATCCAATGTCCCGGTTTCATTCCAGCCGAAAAACTTTGATGCATGCCATATCCCTCTTTCTCTCCCCACGTTTTGTGTCTATCTCTGTTTTATCACCTTAATTAAATTTTAACAAATAAGAAGATGATATCGATTTAAAAGATTTTGCTTAGGAGACAATATTTTGTTGTACTGATTTAGCTCTTACTTTATGAGATCGACTGAGTGATCAATAACATGGCAATTCCTCCTGCAGTTTAACTCTGTGGAAACATATTCAGACAGTCAAACAGACTCATAAAAGGTGGGACTTTTTATAAGGAACTCAAGATTTACTTTCACACCTGGATGTAGCCGGTGCAGGTATGCTTTTTTTCCAACGTGGAAGAAAACACCTTGAACCAACTGCTTGAATTCAGTAAGCAGAGAGTAGGTGACAGGACAAAAATGTTGCGTATTAATTAGTTAAAGGCCAACGATAAGGACACTTGACGTAGACGTCAATAAGTGAAATAATGGTGCAAACAGAGGAGAAGGAAATACAGTCTGATCTGCAAATAACACAGGATGTTAATAGTGCATTGTAAATGTGGTGGTTATTCAGGCGACACACACAAGGACATCTTGACTGGGCCGACGGTCCCTGTCTGTCTGTCTGCATGGCGCTCCTTGCTTCCTGCTGTGTCTGACCTGAAGCGGCCCGACCCTCCCATCCCGACTTTACACAGCTTAATACAGGATAAGTGGCTGCCCTCACCTCTCCACTGCTGAGGTGATCCCACCTGAACCAAAGCACTGATCTCCCTCTCTCTCTCCCACTCACTATCTCTTCCTCTTCTTCTTCTGCTGCTTTTCCCTGCAGGGGTAAGCTGATTGTTGCCGTCAGCGTGAAGAAGGCCCTAACAGTGGAATCACTGCTGTCACTCAGCCTCCTGAGATTAGACCTATGTCAAGGACCCTGTCACACACACACACACACACACACACACACACATAAAGGAAGGTGTCAGGGGACTTTGTAGTGTGTGTGTGGCATTAGTTGAACAAGTGTCAACAGTTTTCCGTCTCGTGGTGGAAAGATGAAGGACGGGAGGACAGAAGTAAACACACCCAGGCTGGGCTTAGGGAGCAAAGTGTGCTGTGTGTGAAAAGAAAGCACACACAAACACATTGAAAGACACACACATCGTTCAGGAAGCTCAAAAGGAAATACACAAGTGAGATCCAGAACGATGTTCTCCTCAGATCCCGTAAAGGATGGAACCAGCGTAGACACACACTCTCACGTCACCGCCAACCCCACAGCAGACACATGCGCTGTTACTGCTGCTGACACGCAACCCGGGCAAACACGAGCAATGTCAAAATGAGTTCACACACACACATGGACAGTCACAGACGTCACCCAGATTTCCTTGAGTTGCAGTGCAGAGCAAACTTTGATGTCATGCCTCGGGTTATGATACACAAACGCACCATCTAAGTGTGTGTGTGTGTCATTCGTGGGTCATGTTGGCTCGTTGTCAGTGTGTTTTCCAGGAGCTCCACACGTTTGAAGTTAATCCCCGCTGTCAGAGAATATGCATTGTTTAACTCTGTCTATTCAAATGAGCGCGCGCACACACACACACACACACACACACACACACACACACCTTACCTTCGTTGCTGTTAGTTCCTGCGGTTCCCAGAGCCTGTAGTGATATAGTCCATAGCAGCATCGCAGCCAGCCCCGGATCTGAAGCCATGGTGTTCTCCCTCACACCCCGCCAGTCTCCCTCTGCCTCTCTCTCCCTCACTCCTCTCTTACTCCCTCACCCTCACTCTCCCTCTCTGCCACTCGCTGCCTCTCTCTCCTCTCCTTCTTCTTCTTCTTCTGTGTCCCAGGGTTGAAGCAAGAGCGAGAGCCGGCTCTGAGGAGAGTGTGAGTGTGTGTGTGAGGAGTGTGTGTGAGGGCTGCGAGCTCATTGGGTTGGAGTTAGAGCCTGCCTCTGTGGCTCGCTTCAGTCTGCCGGCTCCCTCACACACACACATACATACATACACTTTCGGCAGGCAGCCGGAGGGGGGAGGGACGATTGCGTCTGTCAAAGACTCACCAGCCAATTAGAGCGCAGGATTGGCCAGCGCTGCACACTAAATGCTTTCTCCGTTGCCACACCCTCCTGTCCTACCTGCCTGGCCAACTCTCACTTTCTGTTTATCTCTCTGGGTCACGAGCTGGCACACTGCATCTCTCTCTCTCTCTCTCTCTCTCTCTCTCTCTCTCTCTCTCTCTGTTATTTACCCTCATTTGTCATTGGCTCGCTTCGCCCACACACACTCTCACCTACCCAGTGGCAAATATCTGACTGATGGGATGAACTGAAAACAGCAGCATGTCTGCGAGGCTCAAGGACAATGATCGGGTATCGATCTTCTGTGTTGTATTCATAAAGCTATTATCTACAGTATGTCCAGGTGCAGCAGAGAGTCCTCACATGATGTGTGTGTGTGTGTGTGTGTGTGTCTGTCTGTCTGTTATTCAAGGACTTTGATTGATTCATGTGAGGGTGGGGACCCGTGCCAGATCACAGCACCTGTCCTGATCAATTGGTTTTTCGCCGTTGTCACGCTGCAAAAGAGACACGCACACACACACACACACACACACACACACCTTCCTCCGCACACTGCTGCGAAGTCACCTGACCGTGTTGAAGTGAAATCATTACACACAGTTGATAAAGCTGATAGGAAAAGATTTTTAGTCAATGTTACCTAAATCTGATGTAAAACTAATAATTCTGTGTACAGTTGACTAAACAATCTCACCTCAAGCTCCATCTGGTCGCTGCTCCTGTCCTCCAGATGGAAATCATGTGACATGATCCACAGCTACTACATGGACCTTGCTGAGGTTGTTTTATTTGTTTTTTCTGATGTTGTTTCCAAGGTCATCAACAAACTGTGATGCTCCACAATAATATTCTTTCATTTTATTATTACCACTCTTGTTACAGTGTTATTTGTAGTAATACTAATACTTTACTTAGATTGTTTTACAAATAATAGTATTACAATAATACTCATATTAATAATGTGTAAAATGTTTACAACACTACAACCACCACTACTACCATTACTACTAATAATATAAATAATATACTGTAAGTCAAAATAATGCTAATAATTAAATTAGTGCTTAGTTTAAAGAACTACTACTATTACTAATAAAAATAACAATGTTATTAATGCTAATAATATAACAGCTAATAATAATAATAGTGTTATTAGTATTTATATGGCACTGTTACTATAACTTCCGCCAATACCCTACCTGATATTAATACTAATACTATTTTGTTTGATACACACAACTACTAATAATAATACTACTACTACTGATAATAATAATAATAATAATAATAATAATAATAATAATAATAATAATAATAATAATAATTTACTGTACTGTTAAAGGTTTTAAATAATTTGGCTTTGTGAATAAAAATTAATGTTCTTTTATAGTTTGTATAGTATTTACCAACACACCCCTACATACCGCGGCTAGCCGCTTCCTCCAGTTGTAACTGTGGTCTAATATGTACAGGGTGAGTGCCCTACTCAGAGGTCTGCCAGCACTGCTGCCGTGCTGAGTTTTCGAACTGAACTGTACGCCCTGCAAGCCCCGGGACATGGCAGCACAACGCTGTCACTGCTCAGCTGCCATCACGACAAGGCTGCTGCTGCTGAAGCATCACGGCTGGGACCGCTTGATTCGCCTCGCACACACACACACACCAGAAGAAGAAAAAGAGTTCTACTGATCTTACAAAATTTTTAAGACTATAAATGAGGAATGTCCCTGAATATCGAGTGTGAACATACATGCAGCTGGGCTGCTCAGTGAGGAAGATGGAGGGTTAGTGTCCAGGCCAATTTGAAGCAGTGCTGTGTCTGCCAAACCCGTCCCCCCCACCCCCCGCCCCCAACCTCAGGCCTGGAGACACAAGGGTTTCTGTGTGAGTTTACAATGCTTCCTCCACAGCATGTATAGGGGAGCCTTGTGCCTACGTGCAATGTCTTGATAAAGGGTGGAGCAAGCAAGACACACACATAGCCACACAAAAGTGCAGAGGGTTACTCGTCATACTCGGGCAGACGTTGTTATTCTCCGTAGCTGTGTTGTCCCTGATCTGCAGTGTGTGTTCATGTGTGAGGCTCCGTTGCTTTACCACTAGGCTGCACTGTCAGTCTGCCTGTCTAATAGGCTGCACGCCTGTGAGGACAACAACACTGTCATCTCCTCCGACACTCCGATCTTTCAAGTGCAGAGGAGAGAACGCTCTCTGAACCCTTAAACACAACCCAAAAATCACTGATTTCTGTCAATGGACAGGGGATTTGTAGAAGAAAGGGATGCTTTGTAAGGAGCAGCCTGACAAAAATAGTTCAAACAAAGAGAAATTTAATCTATATTCTTATTACTAGTTCTATGTAGTAAGGACTTTCCATTGAGATGTAAAGCCTGGAGCTGCTCGCCATAAAACATAGATATAAAATGTTTGGTGTGTGTTTTTCCACACAAGCATGATCACTGTTATTGTAATGCATTGAGCCACAAATTAGATCTGTATCCCCAGAAAATCGCACTGGCTGCCGTGTCACCTTTTGCATCTCTGATAATTGATTTTCCTCGCAGAGACACATCAGTGTGACATCTCAGTTAAGGCAGCAGTGTCAAGTCTTTCCTCATTTCTGGCAATGGGAAGTGGTAGAAAATGCCCACAGCAAAACTAAAAAGTCCTGGACTATGTGAATAACAGTACGCAGATGAATTATAAGAGTGTGACTCAGAATATGAACATGAATATAAATGTGAACACAAAGAGGAGTAATGCTAATACTGTAGGGTCATTTTGTCCTTTTAACCATAATTGAAGCAGTGTGAGGACAGAAATGTGTGATAGATGCTATTATACACACACACACACACACACACACACACACACACACACACACACACACATACAAATACAAAGAGGAAAGCTCAGGAAAACCACTCCTGTCCTCACAATGAATCCTTGTTGTGTTCTCATAAAGTAGATGCACCCGCCATAATGACAACATTTATTAACAACTCTATCGTTGTGGCAACAAAGTGGGAGTCCCCAGCATATGTGTGTGTGTGTCCATCTGGGTTTACCTGGGGGGGTCTGCGGGCAGCAGTTGGCATTAAAACCTTAAGGTATGCGTCTATATGCATGACTTTGTGTGTGTGTGTGTGTGTGTGTGTGTGTGTGTGTGTTTGTGTTTGTGTGAGCGAGCAGATGGTGGGGGTGAGTGCGTGCCTACTGTTGTGGGGCTTGTTGGTGTGTGTTGGCTAAATATAGCGCAGTGGTGACAGAGCTGCTCAGAGCACAGCCACGGACTCTCGCTTTAATTCTTTGATCAGTTCAGCTTCGTTCATTTCACCTCAGTGTATGCAAGTGACTTCTAGCAAGTGAATTTATTTCGGGTAAATTCATTTCAACTATAAACTAAATTATAGTGAACTGTTATCATCACCAATCAAAATATTCATTTTTATCAGGAAAGCTTTTTTCGTCTTTAAGGCTATATTAGAGACAGGCCTTCATTTTAAATTTCCCCTGCTAACGTAAACCTAATCAAACCTTAACCATGGTGTTGGCACATTATAAAATGATTTTATTTCTAACTTCTTCTGAACTTCTCCTTGGGATTTTACGACATCCAAGAAGTTGTTGACCCAATCCAATATGTTGTATTTAGGACTGAAGGAGGTTTACCCTGTTTCTCCAAAGGTTTGGGTAAACAGAGTTGAGATTGATTCAAGCTTCATCTTCCCTGCTGTTTTTTCATTCTGTGAAATGATCGTTATTGACTCTCAATATTTCTCACACAGGTATATCACATTAAATGCCTTTCCCTGGCTCAGCAGACATAATTCCTTCTTTTTCTGGGAGGTTTTTAACGTGAAAAATCTGCAGGAAGGGTTGTGCATCATTCGTGTAACTTAACAGCGATCAAAAGAACTGCAATTAAATGGTGAGTGAAAACAGTACCTCTGTTAAAAAGACAAATTCGGCGCGTGAGATGAAATTACCATGTGAGCAATTACAGCACAGGCTTCCTCTCATCTGGATGGGTTGTTTGATCAGACTCAGCACCAGTAAGGCTTAGTGAGACCACTCCACCGTCCACCCCAATGTCTTGACACATTCTGCTTCTTTAAGATAATCATTTTCACCTCTTCCTCTCTCAGGCTCACAGCAACAGAGAAACACTCAGAATCTGAAACTATTAAGATCTCCTGCATAGACCTTTTTACATCTCCTCATCTGTTTTGCTTGTCAACCCCCAATTGTCTGCGACCCCCTCCAACACAGAGGTCAATGAACTCTTCTCACTGGGTGCTGCAGCTTACACAGCTCAGGGTCAGAGGTGCTGCACTCAACAGGTAGCCTCACAGAGTAGCTAAGTGACCGAGCGTGAGTCATGACAGGCTGCAGAAAATGAGGGTAAAATATACAACAACTGATGGGAAAACTTTGGAACACAAAACATAACATAAGAAAAAGGTGTCATAAATACATAAATCCCAGTACATATGAACCATGCACAAACCATACACAGCATCTGTTTTGTAGTATATCAAGATCTTAACATACACGTTAGTGGTGGGGGGTGGTGGTGGTGGTGGTACCGGCCTCACAGTATGGTGTTTTTTGTTTGTTTGTTTTCTTTTTTCTTGAGCTGCCGTGGTCTCATTCTAAGGTACCGCACCATCCCAACCTACCAACATCCACCAAAGCCAGTTTTTATCTCACAATCAAATTGGATTGATTTTTTGCACATCTGCTGTAACAACACACACCCACTCTGTACAGTGTGTCTGTGCACTGTTGTGAATTAGGGTTTAAATGGCATCAATATTTTTATTAAATAATATAATAATGATTATTGTTACTATTAGTTAATAATTAGTAATAAAATATAACTTAAAGTTAAATTCCCCTCACGGCACCACTCTTGAACAAGAGAAAACTGATAGCCAATGATCTAATTCAGTCTCATGAAATATACTAAACTATCAATTTGGCTTTATGGTTAATTATTAAATGAATAACTATGACATAGTTACCAGTATTAGATAGTCGTTTAAGGATTTGGAGTTCTACATATAAGAGGTTGGCAATATATTCACTCTTATGCAAAATAAAGAAACTAGCATGTATATACAGAAGCATTTATTTAACCCTCCTGCTCATGTCATATTAATTAGTTTTGTGTTCCCAGTCAAAAGTGACCTAATCTGCATGTATTTGGACATACAAGTATTTTTGAGTAAACAAAACATAATATATAGTAATATGATTTTGGCTCTAATAAACATATGAAACATATTATTTATCATGGACTACTTTATGTCCAAGTTTAACAAGGTGGTTTTGAAAGGATAAAAGATATTTTAACAGTGGTACAAAAATCTTATTTGTAAAGAATTGACATAAACCCAAACAAATAACAACAACAATATGCAACAATAAAAATGACTACAAACAACAACATAAACATTAAAAATAACATTAACCTGTCAATGGAGGTAAGATCTAAATGGTGTTGGCTGTTGCATGTGACTTGCAAATACACTCACCGACCACTTTATTAGGTACACATTTTCAATTGGTTGTTAACCCCAATAGCTAATTGCATTTAGGCATGTAGACGTGGTCAAGACAACTTGTTGAAATTCAAACCGAGCATCAGAATGGGGAAGAAAGGGGATTTCAGTGACTTTAAAAGTGTTGTGGTTGTTGGTGCCAGACGGGCTGGTCTGAGTACTTCAGAAACTGCTGATCTACTGGGATTTTCACACACAACCATCTCTAGGGTTTACAGAGAATGGTCCGATAAAGAGAAAATATCCAGTGAGCGGTAGATGTTTGGATGAAAATGCCTTGATGTCAGAGGTCAGAGGGGAATGGGCAGACTGGTTCGAGATGAGAGAAAGGCAACAGTAACTCAAATAACCACATGTTACAACCAAGGTATGCAGAATACCATCTCTGAACGCACAACACGTCAAACCTTGAAGCAGATGGGCTACAGCAGCAGAAGACCACAGCGGGGGCCACTCCTGTCAGCTCAGAACAGGAAACTGAGGCTACACTTCACACAGTGTGTCATCTTCTGATGGCTACTTCCAGCAGGATAACACACCATGTCACAAAGCTCAAATCATCTCAAACTGGTTTCTTGAACTGGTATGGTATGAACTCTGGTAACTTTTACCAGAGAAGAGCTCTTAAACATCAGACTTTCAACTGCTCACATTATTCCACCACTCCTGATTGGACCTGGAACTTTCCCGGAGTTATTAGTTGGAGGACCAACCACTCCGTACGGGATATACCGGAGACGCAGAAGAGGGAGGCATGCGGTGGCGCGCTGGTCACTGTCTGGTTCACTCTCTGATCACTGTCAAACTTCAAACGCTCCACAGTCATCCCGGTCCTCAAAATACCCTCCATCTCTGGATTAAATGACTACAGGCCCGTCGCCCTGACATCTGTAGCCATGAAGTCCTTTGAAAGACTGGTGTTGGCCCACCTGAAGGACATTACAGGCCCCTTGCTGGACCCCCTGCAGTTTGCCTACCGGGCTAACAGGTCAGTGGATGATGCAGTCAACTAGGGACTGCATCACATCCTGCAACACCTCGATTCTCCAGGGACATAAGCTAGGATCCTGTTTGTGGACTTCAGCTCGGCATTCAACACCATCATCCCGGACATCCTCAGCACCAAACTCACCCAGCTCACTGTGCCAGCCTCCACTTGTCAGTGGATCACAGACTTCCTGACTGACAGGAGGCAGCAGGTGAGGCTGGGGAACATCACATCCAGCACCCGGACTATCAGCACTGGCGCCCCCCAGGGGTGTGTGCTCTCCCCCCACTCTTCTCCCTCTACACCAGTGGTCGGCAATAGGCGGCCCGCAGGCCAGGAGTGGCCCGCCAGCAACAATATCTGGCCTGTGGCCAGATTGCTTTGATAGCAGAAAATAAATATATTAATAGCGGCTGGTGCAGAAATAGATCTCAGTCATGTCAGCAACAGTTACTCACATAATCAAGTGATCTTTGGTGGTCTCTTAAGTGATTTTGCCTACAAAAGCTGTTCATATTGTATATTGTATATACTGTATACCAAATCCACCTACCTCTAGTCATTACTCCTGCACATAATACTTATTTATTCCAGCATCCTTTGCACTGTGCTCCTCCATCCACACCACAAACACATTGAAGGCTGACACATCTAGACTGTTGAAGAATATCACCATGTCATTCTCTTACAAGAGTATGTGCCAGTAACCTGCTAAAGTGCAACAATCAGTTCATAAAAGAAAGAGGACACACAACTGATACTCCAAATCTTACATAGTAAAATTTTAAAAAATGCATCAAAGTTTTAATGTGTTTTAATTTATCACATCTAATAAGTATTTACAATTTAATATACATACACGTACATATTTAATATACGTACATATTTTTTAGTGCAGCAACAACAATTTGGTAAGAATTGGTTGTCTGTCTTAGTAGTGAGTAAGGCAGGAGGCAGCTTAGGCTTGTTCATTTTGACCATCCCCACCATGGTCACTTTTCTTTGGAGCAGCTCCTGGCCAAGGCCATATGAGGAGAAGAAGTTGTCACATGTTACGTTGTGTATTAAAGACCTGAGTTCAAAAGAAAATGTGTTATTAGATTCTGAAATGAATGATTTGCTTGGTTACACATCATTGCCACAATGTAAGTGATCGGGTTTATGTTACATTAAAAGTGATCTCGGTGGAAATCAGATCCCTACAGTGCAATATTAGTTTCCACCAGGGAATACAGGACTTTAAGTAACTCAACAGACCAAACCATTTGGAGGTGCCTTTTTTCTCTGTTCAAGGCCTTTCACCGGCTTTCATGAATGTTAATGCTAATCGTGATATTCATTGTAGCATTTAAATGGTCTCTTCAAAGTTGCCTCTTTTGAGCAAATCATTTTATGGGCAACTACTTCAGCCTGACCATGTAACCCTGCAACATCTCTAAGAGCATTCAGGTCAGCTGGATTTAATGAGCTAAACTATTGCAGTCTTCTGCTGCTAATCTGTGGAGGTTCCTGTGAACTCTGCTCCTGCCCAAGCAGCCAGGACCAACAGAATCTAACCATTAGCAGTTGGAACTGCCTGTTAAGCCTTAACGCACAGCTAAGATAAACATTCACACAGTGTGATCTGCGGTTAAATCACTTCTCTTAGACAAGACTACAGACGCCTCATAGGCTGATTAGTATGTTATGCTTTGAATAATGAGCATTGATTATTCAGTCTTAATTTACCTGCATATGTTACTGATTGCTGCAGGCTTCACCAAATTACAGTTTAAATATCTGACATGCTTGTGGTACTTGTGTGCACAGCCTAACATATCAATAATTTAATACAGTAAGAGGTTTTATCATCAAAGGCAGAACTATGCCCTTGAGGATCACACTCAAGTATATTCTTGAAAGCTGAGTCATTGTTAACTAGTAGCAGAGGGATCTGTCTCATTTCAAGGTATAGCGCATACTTTGTGAAGTTCATTTTCACTGTTTCTCAGCTATTCACTAGTTGTGTAGTGACTTTTATACTGAAACATTTATAGTGCTAATGCTAACATAAGTTCAATTCAATTCAATTCAATTTTATTTATATAGCGCCAAATCACAACAACAGTTATCTCACAGCGCTTTTCATAAAAGAGCAGGTCTAGACCGTACACTGTGATGTTATTTACAGAAGCCCAACAGTTCCCACCAAGAGCAAGCACTAGGCGACAGAGGCAAGGAAAAACTTCCTTTTAAGAGGCAGAAACCTCGAGCAGAACCATGGCTCAGGGTGGGCGGCCATCTGCCTCGACCGGTTGGGGTAGAGAGAGAGAGAGAGAGAGAGAGAGAGAGGGGAGGGAGGCAGCCTACACAATATACACACAGAGGTACAGACAGTGAAGGTAATGTTGCTATAGACTAAATGAAAAATGGTACAGATATTTATAATAGTGTTAATGGTAACCATCGTAATGTTAATGATTATAATAACAATAATAACAATAAGACT
>NC_060167.1:37460013-37475851 GCF_021292245.1 Micropterus dolomieu
CCTAGTAGGCCTATTTATTTTCATTCATTACACAATATGAATAAGCTATGCAGACAGTTTTAAAGAAAGAACATCTTTTTCTTCTGTTCTCTACTTGTTATAGTTACACAGTATTAGGGGTGTGGGCTGTATTAAAAGTGTTCTCCCATGCTCTAACACACAGTAACGATGAAATGTGTGCTGTTCTCACATTCTTCCTCTGTATGTACACATAAACAACAAGGCAGGGAAATATAAAAGGAATTTATTTTGTTGTTTGGGTACATTATTGTTCAGTGTACATGTTCACATCTGCAACAAACTTTACGTGCTTGATAACTGTCCCACCCCGCAGACATCTACACGTCAATACCGATTTATATTCATAGCGGCAAGTGCTATGTAGCTCCACATAGGGGACACAGGAAGTGACATATAACACCTTCATGCGGCATCAGAACCGCGTTGCAAATTCACAGCCGCACCGGCAGAGCTCCAGAATATGCAACTCGGCCGGCTCACACCAGGACGCGCTACAAGTGCGAGGGCCCGCCCAACGCTGCTTGCAGCTTTAATTAAAATTGTATTCTATTGGCAGTGAGCAATTAATGCTGTTAATGCACCCTGGGTGCCTCGCGTTTTGACTGCCTGCTGCCCCTTGCGTTTTTGAATGAGCGCTGTGAGCTCACTGAGTTGAAAAAAATTCCACTCGTGTCCGACATCTTTCGTGTTTTTTCCCCTTGTCCGATCTAATGAATGGAGAGATGGGAACTCAGTTGTGCTGATGGAAGTTTACAGTTGCTTGGATTGTCCGGAAACTGCAACAGTCTGTCCCCGATTCATCCTAAAACCTACCATCATTAAGACGAAGCCCCTGGACCAACTGGTAGGCTACTACCAGCGGTGTCTCCTCTTTCTGAGGGTCTCATGTGCCCACACAGATCTCGCTTTCCCCGTTTCCTGCGTGTTTGAAAACCTCTCACATTCAAAACAATGCCAGCACATGTTTTTAGCAACAGAAGACTCAGACCTGTGAGTTGTGATCAAGTTTCTGCTAATATGAATATGTTATTACTTAGCGGCAAACCAAAGATCACAGATCACTGGTGCTATAATCTTTGATTAGACTGACAGGACAGCTGATTCTGTGGTTGCCTAGGAACATTAAAAAAACCCAGAGCTTTGCTCTTTTCTAAATTTAACCAAAAAAGGCACTGCTGTGCCTGCAAAGCACTTTCTGTCAGATGGGGGCTGGATTCTTCTTTGTCGTTTTATAGCAGTTGGCATTACCACCACCTACTGGATTAAACAGTGCAAAATATTTACAGTGTCCACCCTTATTTACAGGAGCTGGCCGAGTGAAATGGAAAGGATTTGAGGACATCTATTGGCTGACGTGTGTAAAGTTTTCTGGAAACTCCATAATGCCCCTTTAATTTATGGGCTTAATAATTGTCTTGTAGCCCATATATAATATATATAATATGGTAAATATATTGAAACTATTAAAGTTGTATTATTAAATTCAATTGAATGCGACGCTCTGATCACCGAGATCATAGCACAACCCACCCAAACGAGGGTTTTCATTCATGCGCCCAATTAGTGCTGTGCTTGATTGACATCTCCTCACTCTTCTGATGATTTTGTTGTACTTGCTGGAGGGGGCAAGTACATGATCATTCTTATTAGTTTGGTGAAATCATATCACTTAACTTACACCTGAGCAGAGGTCTAATCAGACAGGTTAATGGAAAACACCTGTGTGGGCGTGCAGAGCTTTTGTAAAATAACTAGTAACTGTAGCTGCCGTGTAAATGTAGTGGAGTACAGCATTTTCCTCTGAAATGTACAGTCGCGGAGTATATGTCTAAAGTAGCATATAATGGAAACACTAAAGTAAAATAGTCCTTCAAAATAGTACTCAAGTACAGTACTTGCAGTACTACAGTATGTACTTGCTTTCCACTACTAACACACAAACACAACACACCTCTGTTTTAACTTATTTTCTCTTTCTGAAAGAGAATTCTCAAATGCATGTGCTGCCACAATGTGTTACCAAATGCTTTTGCATAAATAAATATAGTCAGGGTTACTATTTATGTAATTGGGTGAGTTTTCTTTACCATTTGGGCAGTTCCCAATAAATTAGCCCCACCTCTCCTCTCAGTAGTATGACTGGGTGGACTGGGCACTAAGTTCAGTAGTTCAGCTTGACCAACAAAACAAGTTTCATTTCAGCTTATTAATAATTTAAAACATTTTGTCCTGTTCCAGTAATTATTCTGACTCTGTGATAAAATACTTCTAAAACCATCTGTTCGTCTGACTGACAGAACCCACAAATATATTTCCACGTGTGCTGAATAAAGTAAATGGATAATGTGACCTGTTTACATACTCCACAGTTTACAGAAAGGCCAAAGTTTGTCAAGCTGCCATTTTTGGAGATACATGGCTTTGACTGAAAAGCAGGATTTGTCACTTCCTGTTTTCGCTCCAGCCACACTCACAATAAACCCTTCTAAATGTACTGAGCACGCCTTAACCAGAGGACAAAGACAACACAGCCCCGTAGATAAAGAGAAACTCCTGAAGAGACACACTTGACAGTACTCTTGAAAAGAACTCTGCGCGGCGGCGGCGGCAGGCATGCTAACGAGGCCACAGCAGCGCTCGTCGTCCTCTGGCTCTGAGCTGGAAAGTGCTCCCTGAATGCTGGAGACGACCACAGGGGAAGTGAACTGTCTCATATTGTCCCAGATGGACTCATTATCCGAATAATGAATCTCTCACTCATGCACACACACCACCCTCTCTCTTTTTGTCTTTCCCTCCCTCTTACACTCATACTCAATCTCTCTGTTGTCTCTCTCGTAAGCACATCAAACAAAAGACGAGCGAGAAAAAAGTACAGCGAGATAGACGAGAGAAAGGTTTTTCCTTGACACGCTTCTCTCCTGATTAAAGATGGTGGGGATTTTCTCCACCAGGTTTATTGCAGTTTGCTCCCTTTGAACACCACAACCTGGGTCAACATCACAGATGCAAACCGGGGTGATCAGTTAAAGACTGCCTCAGATTTTAAATTCAGCCAGGGCCAGTTTCTCCTTATTTAAGCAAATTATCTAAATCAAAGTGGATTTTATTGAATGCTTTGCTGCCACCCATTATTCAGTAATTGCCCAGCGTATAACCTCTGGCCACTGACTTTCACTTGGCAGAGGCGCCTTTGGACAGCGTGTCATGAAGATTCATAGAACTCACACACACTCCTACATGTCCTGTACATACACACACACAAACACACACTTTGTTAGAATGAGCCATGCAGCGGGGCAGCGTTATGGCTGGACACAACGGTTGCTGTTGACAGGTTGGCTGCTGTCAAAAATGCTGTGCATGTGTGAGTCATTGTGGCTTAAAACTCATGTGTGTCATTGTGTGTAGCAGAAAAGATTGATCATTGCAGCTGTTCCCCTGTCCCTCTATTGGCCCCTGCAAACACCAGGTACCCTGGTAGAAATTGTAATAAGCCAGCTGCAAGTATTAGCTGCATGTCCTCTTCCTCTTCACTGTAATATGCTGTCGATACAGTAAAGTGCCTGAGATTCACATTACAGAGACCGAGTTATTTCTAACCAATCATATGGCAGCCATTTAGGAACAGACAGCCCACTTCTCAAAATATGTAGCTTAGCAGACTACATGCTACTGTTTGGAAAGCAAAAGTAAGAGATGGGAGACATGAGGGCTTCAGCGCTAAGTTTTGTGTGAAGATAGTGTGGTGATAGTTTGGTTGCTTAAAGACCCATTTGGTCACAAAGTGGATGAGACCATCCAAAATGGGCCAAACCTACTTAAAGTACAACATTTGTGATACATATTGTAAAATTTTCCAAAAACCTGTGCAAATAAGTACCTAAAGCATTTGCACCCACTAAAGCATGCATAGTCTAAACAGTCAGCGTCTCATGCACCAGCAATTGACCATTCCCCAAAACAGCGACTGTCCATTTAGCTTAGCAACTGTAACTAGGCCTCGCACGTCTGTTGAGTTTTGGATTTGTCACTATGCAGGAGCGGATTGCATAGGGCTGTAAAAAGCAGAATACTCATTATCTTAAGAGTTTAGAGAATCACGTCTTTTTAAAGTTTAAGGAATGGCTGATGCGACACCGGCGTGTGTACATGCTCTTGCGCTGAGCCTTTGTGTTGTTGTGCACTAGCATCTTAGTTTCATACAGACACTGTGTGTGTGTGCCTTTTGCGTGAAATACCGAGCTGGTAGAGTTTTGCAATATAAAAATGTAAAAACTGAAGCATAACCTTTCTCTGTTTGGGACTATGAGTTGAACTTTTTCAGCGGTTCAGAAGATTTCTGCCTGATCAATTGTTTTCAGTTACTTTAAGTTTTGGTTACCTCCTTGTCTCGTCCTAACATACAGGGGTCGGGTGCGCTGCCACATTGGGGGCGGTGAAGGTCAGGGGCCTCGAAGGACCAGACCCGGGCAGCAGAGGCTGGCTCTGGGGATGTGGAACGTCACCTCTCTGTGGGGGAAGGAGCCGGAACTTGTGCAGGAAATGGAGCGCTACCAGTTAGATCTGGTGGGGCTTACCTCCACGCACATTCTCGGTTCTGGAACCGTACTCCTAGATAGGGGATGGACCCTATTCTTCTCTGGAGTTGCTCAAGGTGTGAGGCGCCGGGCAGGTGTGGGGATACTCACAAGCCCCTGGATGATCGATTTTGTAATCATTTCATCTGATTTGAGGCCGCATGTTTTGGACATTCGGGTGAATAGAGGGGCGGAGCTGTCAACTGATCACCATCTGGTGGTGAGTTGGGTCAGGGGTAGGGGAAGACTCTGGACAGACCCAGTAAGCCCAAACGGGTAGTGCGGGTGAACTGGGAACGTCTGGAGGAGGCCCCTGTCCGTGAGATCTTCAACTCAAACCTCCAGCAGAGCTTTTCTAGCATCCCTGTGGAGGTTGGGGACATTGAACATGAGTGGGCAATGTTTAAAACTTCTATTGCTGAAGCCGCAGTGGGAGGCTGTGGTCTCAAGGTCTTAGCTGCCTCAAGGGCGCTGGTGGACAGGGAAGCCGTCCAACTGAGGAAGGAGGCCTTCCGGGATTTGTTGTCTCGGAGGGCTCCGGAGGCGGTTCCAAGGTACTGACGGGCCCGAAGGGCTGCAGCCTCTGCTGTGGCAGATGCAAAGCAGCGGGTGTGGGAGAAGTTCGGAGAAGACATGGAGAAGGACTTTCGGTCGGCACCAAAGTGCTTCTGGAAAACTGTCCGCCACCTCAGGAGGGGGAAGCGGGGAACCGTCCAAGCTGTGTACAGTAAGGATGGGACCCTGTTGACCTCAACTGGGGAGGTAATTGGGCAGTGGAAGGAACACTTTGAGGTAGTCAAACAACTCCACACTGGCAAAGCCCCAGGGATTGATGAGATCTGCCCAGAAATGTTAAAAGCTTTGGGTGTGGAGGGGCTGTCTTGGATGAGACGTCTCTTTAACATTGCGTGGAAGTCGGGTAGAGTGCCCAAGGATTGGCAGACTAGGGTGGTGGTTCCCCTGTTGAAAAAGGGGGACCAGAGGGTGTGTGCCAATTACAGGGGTATCACACTGCTCAGCCACCCTGGTAAAGTCTACTCCAAGGTGCTTGAACGGAGGGTTCGGCCGATAGTCGAACCTCGGATCAAAGAGGAACAATGCCCGGGAGATACTGTGGGAGATGCTGCGGGAGTAAGGGGTGAGGGGGGCCCTTCTCAGGGCTATCAAATCCCTGTACACCCAAAGCGAGAGCTGTGTCCAAGTACTCGGCAGTAAGTCGGACTCTTTCTAGGTGAGGGTTGGCCTTCGCCAGGGCTGCGCTTTGTCACCAATCCTGTTTGTGATATTCCTGGACAGGATATCGAGGCGTAGTCATGGTGAGGAGGGGTTGTGGTTCAGTGGGCTTGGGATCTCGTCACTGCTTTTTGCGGATGATGTGGTCCTGATGGCATCATCGGTCCGTGACCTTCAGCTCTCACTGAATCGGTTCGCAGCAGAGTGTGAAGTGGTTGGGATGAGGATTAGCACCTCTAAATCTGTGGACATGGTTCTCAGCAAGAAACCGTTGGAGTGCCAACTCCAGGTAGGGAATGAGTCCTTACCCCAAGTGAAGTAGTTTAGGTACCTCGGGGTCTTGTTCACTAGTGAGGGGAGATTGGAGCAGGAGATTGGCCGGAGAATCGGAGTAGTGGGGGCGGTATTGCACTCGCTTTACCGCACCATTGTGACGAAAAGAGAGCTGAGCCGTAAGGCAAAGCTCTTGATCTAACGGTCAATTTTCGTTCCTACCTTCACCTATGGTCATGAAGGCTGGGTCATGACCGAAAGAAAGAGCTCACGGGTACAAACGGCCGAAATCGGTTTCCTCAGGCGGGTGGATGATGTCTCCCTTAGAGATAGGGTAAGAAGCTCGGTCATCCGCGAGGAGCTCAGAGTAGAGCCGCTGCTCCTTTGCGTTGAAAGGAGCCAGTTGAGGTGGTTTTGGCATCTGGTAAGGATGCCTCCTGGGAGGTGTTCGAGGCACATCCAGCTGGGAGGAGGCCTCGGGGAAGACCCAGGACTAGATGGAGAGATTATATCTCCACACTGGCCTGGGAATGTCTCGGGATCCCCCAGTCAGAGCTGGTTAATGTGGCTCAGGAAAGAGAAGTTTGGGGTCCCCTGCTGGAGCTGCTTCCCCCGCTACCCGACCCCGGATTAGCGGATGAAGATAGATGGATGGATGGAATCGCATGTCAAATATTCTTATTTTACACTGTTACACGGTCCTGTTACCAAAGAATCTTTGCTAAAAAGATCTTTGGCTGCTACTATTTTGACCCTTTGATGCACCCTTACTTGTTGTCACGCTGCCACAGACACTTCCTACCTCCCGCTGCAGCCATGGAGATGAACAACAACACAGTCCCAGATGGCTCCGTTGACAAGTCAAAAGCAGTATGCACCTTGCGTGAAATGGAATTAAAATATCATGAAAGCACTTCGAGCTTAAGCTAACGTTACCATCAACGAGCTAAGTACACAGCCACTACAGTTAATCAGGTTGATGCTAGCGGACTGAGGCAAAGCACTATTTTGTGTAAGTTATATACATTGTCGTTGCAGGGGACAATTGTTGCACGCATACATATCCTGTATGAAACGGAGAAAGCAGTCAAAATGAACACTCCTACTTAAAGCAAGTGCTGTATCATTGGTTTCAAATGAATTCAAAAATAATGTAGCAATGGAGTATTTTGTTTGTTACGCGCTTTATAATAATGTGTGTACATTTTGTACATGCACTTTTGCTGTAGAATTTTTGAAAGCAAGCTTAAGGAAGACTATATTTCATTTACCTCAATCTCCTTGCACATCTTTTGATTTGAAATAATCAGTGAAATAATAAGTCAAGTTCAAAAACTAACTTTCTTTGCATTAATTTGCTTTCCAATCAAGATACACTGGCAATAATTGTTATCATTGTTAATACAGACTTAAAACAGTTAAGATATATAATAACAATAATAATATAATTTTAATCATGATAAAACATGTGATTAATCACGATTAACTATTGAAATTCAGCGATTAATCGCGATTAAGAAAAAATGAATCATTTGACAGCCCTAATTTTTATATTTGCAATTGTCACCAGCGTTTTGTGTTTCCCTTTAGATAGCTTAAATAAAAACATTTCCACCATAAATTGGTGCAGATAATTTCACCAGAAAGCACGAAATTACAATTTTAATGTTCAACATTTTCTGGGTATTTTCTAGGTATCTTCTCCTTTGTTAAGGCAAACATATGCTCTCACATTTAACAACTACAATACTCCATAAATTCTCTACAATGCAAGAAAATAGTTTGAGGCAGTTTCTGGGGGGAAGATTCCCAGATACCAGGTTAAATTTGGTCTCCCAATTTAGGCTACATTGTCTGGAGGTTGGCAAGTAGGCCTATGCTGATCACACTAAACTGCCCATGACTATTGACTTGGCATTTCATCAATACATACTGGGGAACGTGGCTCCCTGATGATTAAAGAGGGATGACTTCTGCTGTAGGAAATGACACAGAAGGCCTACTCATAAAATGCACCAACCCCCAATACTGAATCTCACTCCAAATTAAATTGTAAAGTTGGCATACCTGTGCATACCACTAAGGCTACGTTCAAACTGCAGGCCAAAGTGATGCGACTTTGAGGTCACTCTAGAGCAGCTGTTCCCCCGCCAGACGGTGCCGCGATGAACGAAAATGCTCCACAAAGGCCATAATCATACATGTGGCTCTCTTCCTTCTCGCTTTCAACTGCTCACAAATTCTCTTTCTTACACCTGAAATCCACCGGGTCACAAGCTCTCTTCTGCTATACATGCATGCTACTTATCTGAGCGGACGCAGTAGACCGAGAGAGAGAGAGTTGTGGGGAAAATGCATTGTACAGCGCCAGAAACAGTAATGAATGTCATGGAAAGGACAGAAAGTTGTGAATATTTGTCATAATTCGTAGGAATATGTAACTCTGGGAGATACAGGAGGGAAATACGGAGTCTCACATGAAATTTGGGAGGGTTAGCTAACTGGATCTAACCTCTGTGGTTCTTTTTTTACTTCTGTACGACAGTGTGCTGCGTTTGATGTCGTGTTATTCTTCTGTGCATGTGGGACACTTTCAGGCCATGGACAGTTCACACTGGAGTCTGATATCGGCCACATTTAAGCAATAACGTGAACTGTCAAACAAAAAAATCGGATCTGTGAAAACAATCGGAATTGAGCATTAAGGCCTGCAGTCTGAACATGATGAAGCAGATGAAGTCAGCAAAAATAGAGAAAACATGATGAAGCAAGATGAAGTCGAGCAAAAATCAGAGATAAAAACATCATAAACTTCCCAGATGGAAGGTGCTGATGTGGCACAAATGTTTTCAAACTTCGCTGAAGTTGACTGTTTTACCTGACAGGTAATTAAGTTAGTCCAACTTTAGCTATGCAAATAAAAACTGTTGTTTGATAGCTAGAAGCTGGCCATAATCACTGAGAGAAGTGAAGAGTTTCCTGTCAATGTTGTATAATATGTAGTTGGGTTAATTTGATGTAGTTATTCTCCAGTGCTGTGTTTTGGCTTTGCTACGTGGATAGAAATGTATTTATTAATTATTTGACTAATAATTAATCTAGCCTACACACTTGTGCTTTGTGTTTTTACATTTGCACAGACACATTTAGTCAATGTCAATGGTGCATGTCACTGAGCATTTTTTATGTGTGTCATTGTGCGCTGTCACTAATAGGATCATGTTTTCATGTGAAAATGCGCTTTCATCTGTTATAGTTTTTCATGTGTGAAGGTGCGCTGTCAGCTTTTTTAGTTATTATTTAGTTATTTTAGTTTAGTTTTTCTGCACAGTGCATTTCACTCTTATTCAATGTTTTAAAGGTGAGTGCTTTCACTTCTGTTATCCGCTGCTGACATTATGTTAATCTGACTGTGATGGGAAGGCCTGCTGTGACCATCTTGCATTGAGGCTCTAATGCAAATGTAATGCATGAAACTGTAATGTTCATAATTAAAGAGCAGTGAGCAGTGGAAACTAAACGGAATGCTATTTCGACATGTGCGTGTAAATGTAGCCTACGTCGTGCCACCCTAGTTAAAACTTTCTGACAACTGCTATAATAATCTTTTTTTCTTAGTATTACTGTACTATTACTGTGCTACTATAAATGTAGGCTAACTAGCTATCCTGGATGGAGGTTCACCAGCTTACTGACGTTTTACTTGGAACAAGAAGCTTCACCCTTTTTTGCGCATATATTAAAAGGGCCTTTTCTCAATTTTTTAAACACTATAGCCAGGCTTTTAAACTAAAATTTCTAAACCTCAACTCCATTTTTTAAAATCACACCCATTTCCCTAAACTCTACACACAAATCCCTTCATTTCTCATTGCCTACACCATGTGGTCACTGGGAAACCTCTCACATTCAGTATTGTTCACTCAATCAGCACAGGGTGAGCTCAATTAGCACACAACTACTCAGGTGGAAAGACAAACAGTCAAAATTGATAAGACACCAATCAGAAGCTTCAATAGACAGATAGAAGGGCCAGAGTCAGTTCATTCAGTTTTGGAACAATGGATCCAGAGAAATCTGAGGGAAGAGGTGTAGGACACCAGAGAGGAAGAGGAGGAAGAGGAACACCAGGAGTTGGAGGAGGAGATGGGACAGGAGGAACAGGAGGAGTAGGAATAGGCGGAGCAGGAGTAGAGTGGTGAAGAAGGAGGTGGTGGAGGTAGGGGGAGGAGGAGGAGAACAAGAATCTCTGGCCTGTCCCAAACCAAAGACAGGATGCTGGGGCAGAATAATTAGTTGTTTGGTGTGTTGTACTGTACAGCACACTAATATAAAATGTGCAAATGTCTACATTTGTTATTTCTTTTGTGTGTTCATGTGAAAAGGTTTTTGAGGGGAGAACCACAAGCAACATTACTAATAACCATTTTTTGTAGTGTTGTTTTGAATTTATCTCACCAGTGTGTAAGACTGTGTTGTAGTGTGTGTTTCTGAGGGCTTGTGTGTGATGTCTGAGGACAAAGTTTGTTTTTTCAGCAAGACTGAATGGTTTTGAGTGGAAAGCTTCATTTTGACTTGAAAATATGATGTTTGGGGAATTGGGTGAGACGTTGTGGATTTGTGTTTAGAGTTTTGAGAAAAAGAGGCATCATTTCAAGACGTGTGAGAGAAAAACTGAAAGTTAGTCTTTAAAGGAATCTTTAAACTCAACCGAAATTTTGACTGATAAGGCTAACTAAAACTGGACTTTAGTTTAAGAGTGAATGTGTGTGTGTTTGGTTTCCACGGCGTTTGCTCAGAGGGTGGATGTTGCTAGTCTTAGCTGGCGGCCTGCAGCTCTGTTGGTCTCACACTGTTTAGGAGAGGCTTATCTGGAAGCTTAGATATACGACACACACACACACACACACGCACACCTAAACCTAGAGTTCCCACCACGACTCTGCAAAGCCAGAAAAAGAAACAGACAGAGGAGGGAGGGCAGGGAACCGATGCATGGACAACGCCAGTCGACAACATCAAGGAAGAAATGAAGTGAGATTTCAGACATAAGGCTTTGAAAAAGCAGCAAAAGGAACAGCGGGGGTGAAGTCAAACCCCCACAGAGGAGCCCCGACTCCCTGCTTTCCCCTATTGACACCCCCCAACCCCCAATTCTGCCTTTCGCCCTCCTCTTGCTCTGTTCTCCTCTCCTCTTTTTGACATACTGTGTCTCTGTCCTAGCCTCACCCAGCTTAACCCGGTCTTCTTCTCCAGCCTCCTCCTCGCTCTTGATCCTCCCCCATCATTCGCTCCTCGACCCGTCCCTCACCCTCTCGAGTTTTTTTTCCCTCCCCTCTCATACCGTCACCCTGGAAAGCATTCAGGATGGCTTATACTGTGCTGCCTCGCTGTCTTCGCTCACTAATGCAAGTGTTCAGCGGATTAAAGGAGAATGTGTTGACTGTGCCATAAACCATTTCCATGGCTCTTGATCACAAAGTGGAGCTGACTCCTGACAAAAAACAAGAAGAACAAAGAACATGACAACCTCATACTAATTCAGCCGGTATTGATGAAACACATACCACACACACACAAACACATATATATACACACCCTAAATATACCCTGGTTCTCGTCCTGGCTCAGGGACTGAGCCCAGTTCATTAGTTCAGCTTACATAAGTATGCTAATGAGGCACTGATTTTATTGGCCTCATTACACCGCAGGGAATTGGCCCGATAAAACAGAGTTATGTAAGAGAGGAGAGGACCAGAGTTTAACATCTGCCCCTTCATGGCACTGAGCCCATGAGGCACTCGTCACCAGCACCAGGCTGTCTTTACACTGATAGAGAGACAGAGGGTGAGACGTAGAGAGAGACAGATCCCTGGCCAAATCCACTTTTGGCAGGCCTGTACGTGGGAGGGTGTTTGTGTGTCTGTGTGTGTTTGTGCAATTTGTTTTTGTCTTCCCTTTTTGTGCCTGCTTCTTTGCCAAAGCTGAAATTTCATGGCTGGGGACTATCAGAGGTGATTTTGAGTGCAAAGCTGAATTATTTCTTTTTGTGTCTGATACAAGCGCCTTGGGACATAAGTAAGTGTGTGTGTGTGTGTGTGTGTGTGTGTGTGTGTGTGTGTGTGTGTGCGCGCGTGTGTGTGTGTGTGTGTGTGTGTGTGTGTGTTACAGGGTATTTCATGTGTTTTTGCACCCCGCAGATTTCTGTCCTGAAAAATGTTGTCAGCTGTTTGTTCTCAGTCCAGTGTATCAATCAACATAAAGAAGTGTACACTCTGAAACCAAGCTGTCTGTTTCTTTGCATGTGGGCCTAAAAGCTTTGTGCTCCGATCCCTCGCCTCAACCAGGCGAGTTGAATTAGTGGCTAGCTAAGGGCTGCTACCTTTTATACTGTAACAGATATTATTCCAGACCTTTTGAATAACTCTGGATAATGGAGAGATTTGTTTAAATAACAGTAAATGACTTTGACTCCAGCATTACAGCGAGCTGATCTCATCAAAAACATACCCTGCAGCTGAGAAAGTAATTACCTGCTAAGATGAAGCTGCGGTACGTTTGTTTGCAATAAATTGCTCCACACGTTTCTAGTCATGCACAGAGCTAAGCTGTGAGGTCACAGAGAGCTGTATTACAGTTTTTCTCGATTGCTTAAACACATTTCTTAAAATTATGCACATCCTATTTTTCAGGTCAAAATGAAGCTTTCCACTCAAAACCATTCAATCTTGCTGAAAAACCAAACTTGTCCTCAGACATCACACACAAGCCCTCAAAATCTGCTGAGCTAAGATGGCTCCTAGTCCAATGTCACTATCAGTGTAGACAATAAATGGTAGTTGAAAATCAGGATGTCCCAAGATCGGAGGTGAAACCAGATGTTGCTTTAGGCATTCAAAAGCTTCCTGACATGCGTGGGTCCAGTTGAATCTAGCTCCTAGGGTGTTCAGCGGTTCAGTGAGCTGTGAGAAGGGGGGCACAAATCTGTGATACCAACCAGCCATTCCGAGGAACCTTTTAAGCTCCTTTGGAAACCTCTATCTGGTAGTCTTTGTAGATTATTTCACAAGATGGGTCGAAATGTTTCCACTACGAAAGGCAACAGCAGAAACAGTTTCTCTAATCTTGACAAGAGAAATTCTGACACGGTGGGGCGTCCCAGCCTACATTCTCTCCGACCAAGGAACACAGTTTATCTCAACAGTATTTGATGAAACCTGTAAGAGATGGAACCTACAACAGAAAAGAACCTCACCTTACCATCCACAGACAAACCTAACAGAGAGAGTCAATCGAAATGTTAAAGCCATAACCAAATGCCCAGACCAGGATCTTTTTGCCAGCAGACCGCCCGGTCGTAAGTCAGCTAAAGCATTTTTCTTTGTTGCCCAGCTGGTTTTATCTTTTTGTGTGTGTTGCCACTCGAACCTTAATTTTGTGATTAATTGAATTATTGATTTTGCTGGAAGACTGGGATGAATTTATGTTGTTACTTTGAATGAACTGAAAAGACAATATTTTGTGCTTTTGTGAATCGATTGGAAAGAGCCTATTTTGTGTTTTTTTTTGCTTACCAAGAGAATACTGAACGCAGATACCCTGAGAGGACAATTTGAGTTTTTTTACAAAGCATAATTTTGTGGGTTTTGTTTTGTGTGTGCATTATCCCAATACAAGCTGTTTTTTATTGTGCTTTCAAAAACTCCTGAGTTGTGGATTTCATTACACTGTTGGTGTCATTCAATGTGGGGGGTCCATATTTTGATATATGGGTCCTTCGTGACATTTGATAAAAAAAAACAAAAACATTAGTAGCCTATCTTATATGTCAGGAGAGAGACCTGACTGACACACCAGACATAAATAAATTACTGTTACAACACACTACAACACAGTCTTACCCACTGGTGAGATAAATTCAAAACAATACTACAAAAACTGGTTATAAGTAATGTTGCTTGTAGTTCTCCCCAAAAAAAACCTTTTCACATGATGAACACAAAAGAAATAACATGTGTAAACATTTGCACACATTTTTCTTCCTTATTCCTTGGTGAACTGTACAGTAAAACACACAGACACGGAGTGAAATCTGCTCCCTACCCGCGTAGGGTTTACATACAGCGACCAACTTTCGGACGAACTATCCAATCCCCCCAGCGTAAATAGGATCTGAAAACATGTTGTGTGTGATGGGCTTCCAGCTCCATGACTCTAAAAGAAATCCCCTCTGTAGGGGTCAGTCCTTGGGTCCTAAAGAAGAAATACAAGAATTACACACAAGCAAAAGATTTAATTTTTGGTAATATGCAGTTATGCCTTTTCAGAATACATATTTTACCTGTTGGTTCACTGGAAGTTTCTGACAATTGATGCCACTGTTGAGCGGGCCACATTTGGCTGCTTTCTGAGACCAGTCTCTTCCAGTGATAGCCCATGGCTGATTACCTGGTTAATCACAGTAGCCCTAATGTCATCAGAGACTACAGCTCTTGGTCATCTCTGCTGTTGTCTTACTCCACCACGCATGCAGACTCCTCTCCCTCTCCGTACCACTCTTTCTCCTCCGTCTCTTGCAGGCTCCATTTTGAAGTGGAGGTGTAATAAAACATTCCAAAGATGCCTCCTTTTATAGGTGGTGAAAAGACCAAGGTAGGGCACTAACTGAGATGGGAATGACCTGTCGTTGGTATCATTTACATAATTTCAATCATCTCATCAATACTATTTCACCATTTGAATGTATGTAAGGTTTTGATCTTAAACTGAGTTTTGAAAAGACTGTGAGCATTTGCAAAATTGGCTGTGGATACACATGGTTTTTCTGGTGGCTGACTGAGTGCGAAAAGAATTCTTGAATTTTGAAAACTGTGGTCATTGAATGTCTTATGTGTTAAATCAATGTATTTTGTATTACAGCAAGGCAAGAGTTAGTCACAGTTTGGACATCTGTTGTGCCAACAGTGTGAAGAGTTTGTGACTTTTTTTGACCAGTTTTGACCAGTACAGGTTGACAGTTGAATAAAATCTGTAATATAATGATTGAATATTATATGTAATAAAACAAGTAGTCTATCTTAAAGTGGTATCTATATTTAATACCACACCTGTCCCCAAATGCCTCAGGTCTTTTTAAGCTGTTTTAAATGTACAAATAACATCTTGCCTTTGTTCAGTGGTGAATAGTTGGAGCTAAACACCCCAGGTCTGGAATTTGCTGACAGGTACAGTATGGTGGAGCTCTAGGGAACCGCCTCCTATTACAGAATAGAACCTAGAACAGTGACCTTTAAAACGTCCCATCAGACACCCTAGGTGGTCTTGGTAAAACAGCTGTTACTGTAGCTCAAAGCCACACACCACCACCAGCACCACGGCTCATTGTCCCACTCTGCTTGGTTCAGTTCTGCTCTAAAAGCCTCACACAAGTTTTTTCAGGAAACTGCAGGATTTTGCAATATACATAGCTTGACAGGGACCATTCTCTTCTCTGCTGTCTGCTGGACTGGTGGTGGTTTGTATCTGTTGAAGAAGGGATTCAGCAATCAGTGTCCCAGGCACATATTTTTGTCCACAGCTGATAAGCTTGATATTTCAGTATCGGGTATACATCTCGACAGAATGTGGCCAGTTTGTTTACACTGTAAAATCAGGATTATAGACCATGAGACTTTGGGCACACTGGTCTCGCTGTGACTCTGTCCGTATACAGAGGTGAACAAAACAAAACA
>NC_060167.1:37475871-37481919 GCF_021292245.1 Micropterus dolomieu
CCCCCCCCCCCCCCCCCCCTCTTTTGTAGTTGTTTTTTAAATCTTTGCACTTGTGTATATGTTATTTCTTACAATGGTGGCCAAATGATCTGGATAATGATATACATTGCAAGGCATACATGAAAAACATAGGAAGTTGAATATAAAGAGAGACATAACCTTCCAGTCATTTTTTCAAGGAGCTTTAACATCCTTTGTCCAGTCAAAAAAGACTCACTGACTGATATTGCTAGTTCCCACACACAGGCCACCACTCTGAGTTACCGTTAATTACTTGTCAGACTCCTATAAGTGAATACTTTTTAAATTGTTGTATTGCACGTGTTTAGGACCTCTGCTGGATGCTTGAAGAAGATATCAGCTGCAACTGCCAAACTGTAAAAAACTAAAGACCAACCAACACTGGCTGTCCTGGTAGTCATTTTTGGCACTTGAACAATCACTCTCCTTCCTCTTCTGCAGCCTGCAAATTGTACTTCTAACACTGGCTGAGTAGTTTTTCCCTGTGTTCTCCAGGACTCGCAATTATTGATCAAATAAAAATCTGAAATGCCAGCAGGGAATACACACTCCAGCAGGCAGATTTATCAAAGGTTGGCTGTTAATGAAGTCACACCAGGCAGACAGAGTGAAAAAATGTCAAAGTGACATGCAGGTTTTCAACTAAAAGACTAGAAATCTGGTAAATTAATTGATGCCCTTGTGATTTGCTTTGATAATCATTTTAATGTCACCACAATCCTACTTTGGGAAATACTTACAGGACATTTACACCATACCTTTTAAAACAATCTATACTTTTTAATGTAAAAATGTCGTGCAGACTGAAAGCCAGTGTTCGTGATTCAATGGGTTTGATGAAAAGACCAAAAGACCTTGTCAGATCAGGACAGCCTCTGGCAGAGTTTCCTGTCTAGCGCTGGTGGACTGGTGAGACTGTTTTCAGCCTCCCAGTCACGGAATTTGGATGACTTTTCCTTTCTTCTGCAATCCTGTGATGGAGCATAGCACATAACACAAGAGTTAACTTGTGTGCCTTACCGCCTTGTGATTTTGTGTTTTGTGTGTTATTTCTGTGCTATGCTATATGTTTGCAAGTATGCATAAACTGCATATCTGTGTGTGTGTGTGTGTGTGTGTGTGTGTGTGTGTGTGTGTTATTATGTGTGTATGCTGGTAGCGTGAGCAGGAGTGTATGTTTTCAGTGCTTCCGTGACTTGCCAGGAAGCCCCCCTGCTGTGCTGCTGAGTGCCTCCCCTTCAGACACATTAAAATAAGATGAGTGTGTGTCTATGTGTGAGAGTGCAGCAGTGCATGTGTGTGTGAAGTAGAGAGGGAAGGAGATAGTAAGAGAATAGAGAGTTAAAGGAGAGATTAAAGGATTGCAAACACACACATCATGAAGCAATCTCTGTATGCGCAGTTACACTGCACACATGCAAACATGCCTTTTATCTGCACGTGTGTGTGTGTGTGTGTGTGTGTGTGTGCAGGAATGTGTGTGTTGGAGTCCCTGTGGGCCATTAAACTAAGATGAGTGCCATGCTGGATAGCAGAGAGGGAGAGATAGTAGAGGAAGAGGGAGGAGGAGGAGGAGATGTGTACATGGTGGGTAATTGGCTCTTAAGTGCAGCACGCGTCTTTACCCAAGAGCATCTCCTCTCCGCTCTTCTCATGGCTGCTGTTTGTTGGGCTGCAAACTCCGTCCACTTATCTCCTCAGCCAGCAATCACTCCACTGTTAAACACACACACTCTTTATCATTGACTTACATGTTTTCTTCTATTCTGTCTGGCTCTCCATTCTTACTCCTTACTCCCTCCTCCTCGTCTCAAATTTATTTGAATCTGTGTTTTTCACTTTGTTTATTAAAGGACCAATCATGCCGGAGTACCATGCACAGTCACTGAAAACAGTTGTGTGATGTCCACTGTGGCTCTGAAGGAGCTTTCCGAAGCTGAACAAAATACCCCACCCTACAGATTTATAATGGAAAGACTGCATATTGGGTATATGGAGTTAAAAGATGTGGTTGTTGCTGGAAGGCTCTAAAGTATAGACACTATTAGGTGGCATCATGGGAATTCTTTGGACCTCCACCCATACTAGGGACTTAACGTCAGCATCAGCTGTATCAATTCTAAAATGTAATGTAGAATTTGTTAATTAACCTAACGATTAATCCCCATATGCAAAATGTATATTTTTCCAGTAGCATGCAGATCATATCTGTTCAATGTCAGACTGTATATATGCTGCACATAGAAACACATAACTTATTGTCATACTGTAGTCATTATTTACAGCACCTATACTGCTGCCCACCATATGTGTATATTACACAGTAATAATCTGTATAAAAAAGCTATATGTTTAAGTTTACTTACATCTTGTTATCTTTCTGTAGCTGAATGTGTGTATTGTATCCCACTGTAAATTGAGAGCCACTGAGAACCAACATCAAATTCTACACACATGTAACCGTCAAATCGGTAAGATAGACGCTGTGCGCATTTACACACGAGCTACAGCAGCATAACTCCATATTTAAATCTCCCGACATGCCGACAGGATCAGTCAGAATCTAATTTTAATTCATGTTCTGTGTTCTTCTCCACATCCAAAAGGTCTCACGCACAGTCCAGGTTCATACAGAGAAACTGTTTGGAGTAAAGCAGCCTTCCTCCTGATCAATCCTGAGCTCTATCAGAGTGTCTAAATTATTTCAGGAGCTAAAAGTGAAATTCTGTTTCCTCTGCAGAGTTTTCTCTGTCTTTTCCTGTCAAGTTTACAGTTTTTAGTTTTGCTGCATAAATCTCCCACGATGTTTGCTGTGACATTACTGCGAGCATGTAAACGTTTAAAATGACTGACAGCAGCCTCTCTAATCATCAAAGTAAATCATGAAAGTAAAACACTCATACATCAACACAGCACATTAAAGAACCCCCTGGAAAGCTACAAGGACCGGTAGAGGTGGGCTAAATCAGAGAAAATAATTAGTTGGGGGGGGGGGGGGGGGGGGGGGGGGGGGGGGCAGGTGGATGATTTATGCGTAAATTATTATTCAGATATTGTCAGAGCCAATCCGCTCATCACACCAATGTAGCTACTGTAATTGTGACAAAACTGATGCTGACGTCAAATTATTAGGCTTTAATATCAACCAGAGTGTCCTCTGTTGTATTTTTACTGTTGTCATATATTAACAATAGTGCCCTTTATGTGGTCTGCACATGTCATTCCAATAGTATAGTCCTATGATGAATTGATACATTTAGCCTAATGCATGTTAAGATAGGTAAACCAAGATTTCCATGTCTTCACAACCTGATCATAGCTTTTGCGTGTCTGTAGGGACTATCTCTTATTTCATGCAATTTCAGTGAGCCAAGCAGTGGGCAGAAAAATCATGATGATTTGTCCACTGCGCGGTTTAAGCCTTCATTGCACATGCATACGCACACACACACCCCAACTGAAGAAGAGTTCAAAATTTTTTGTAGGCCTATGTATTTCCTTATACATCATTAGTTTGTGTGACTGTATTGTATAACTTTGGCTGTGTGTACGTGTAATTTTGGAATTACCTTAAATAAGCTCACTAAAGTGATAATGGATTTTTTTCTGATGGCCTAAATATTTGTTTGTAAAACATAAAAAGAAGAATTGGTAGAGTATGTGTTGCTTCCAGCCTCAGTATCTGAGATCTGTGCTGTCTGCCCAAGTGTCTTTTTGGATACTACCACTAGGGGTTGCTAAAGAGGGACACTTTTAAATCCTAAACACAAGGGCTTAAATTCCATCCATCTACTCTGTCAGATATTATTTTGATGATGCACAGAAACACCTTAGACTGCCTGTTCATGATAGTTTTAGACAAAACATGTGTACCAAATAATGATTACATCTACTTTACCATTCAACGGTTTGCAAGTTTCATCATCAACCAGATTTAGAAACATCCCTCCTATCCTCTAAATGTGTAATAGTACAGGCACACCAAAGGGATTAAGCTAGATGCTTAAATATAACTTCCATTCGATGCAACTCCATCAATGTAGGTCACCTGACAACTTGACAAGATGACTTATCTGCCCGCGAGTGACTGATTACATGAGGCGTAGGTGCCACCCAGCGGCCTGGCCACATTCCATCTGGCTCTACCTGGCTGTACTGTGGCATTATGGATTTGAATCTGGTCCATGACCTTTTTCACATGTCATCCCCTCCCTGTCTCACATCTTTCCTGTCTAATGAAGCAAACATGGAATAAAACTGCTGCTGAGAGAGCTGTTATTTATAATTTAGTGCACCTCTGCTCTATTCAAAAACAGAAATAAACTTTAGCATACTGCCTTGATTCATACAAGATACTGTATGCGCAGACACAGACTCACAAACACAAAAAAACATACCATAGTAAATTATTTATACAGCAGTAAATATCTGTTTCTAAATCTGTGGCACACCTGAGTACAGTATGTCACAGAGTTTGCTTGAAAGTCTGAACTCCACCTAGTTATTTTCCTTCAGCAGACACAATGTGGTGGCAAACACTTTAAAGTTTGTCCCTTAGGCTACCTGAAATAACATCTGGTTAGAGCTGTTAGCATTTGTTCCAAAAACCAGGGGACACAGTGAGCTGGAGTCCTGCTTCAGCTTTCTCTGCCTGATGTAAAAAGCATCTGGTAAATTAAACTAACCAATTAAAATCCAAAATTAGCCTATGGCTTTGAAGAATCATGTGCTCCGTGTGTCAGGTTGGTCTTTCACAGCATGCAGCGATGGATGTGGATCTAACACCAGTGTGTGTTTGTGTGTGGCTTCCGTGTGGTTACATTTCAACATCATGACACATCAGAGTCATGAATGATTGAAGAGAAAAGTGAACAGCACATGCAAGGCTAATTCAACCCATCTAAAAATGTCCGTCTGTCCATTGCCCTTTCCCTGTTGGTAATAAGTATTTATGGCAGAGAGATGAGCCCCTACGCTCAGAGGAAGAAAAAAAAAAACTCCCACAATGATAAACAGCTGCTGGAGAAAATAAAATTCCTCAACAGAGTGAGAGAAAAGACTTATGTTTATGATTTCTCAAAACAACTTTATTTCTGACCTCTCCATAATCCCCAAAAAGTCTTTCAATTAGAGAATGGCTGAGATTCCCCCTATTACTGAGCGCCCTGCTCCCAGACAGACTAGGGAGAGAGGGAGATAATTGGCCAATAAAAATGTAAATAGGGTGGTGGAGCAAACCAGCATGTGATGTGGAAAAGGGGCTGTTGGTGAGGGAGGGAGGGGAGGTGTTGGGATAATCCACTGTGACAGGTTGTGTTGGTTTTGTTGCTTGCTAATTGGAAGCTCACAAGGTTCTTTTCTGCACAAATACCATAATACCACACAGGCATCATTATTGCAAAATGAGATGAGGGGGGTCCAAAGCCAGAGTAGTTTGGATGAGACCCCCCCGCCAACACACACACACACACACACACACACACACACACACACACACACACACTTGTTTTCCAGGATGATGTCGGGTGAGACTGCAGAATGACATGATTTGATTTGTTTAAGTTCAAAGCAGGGTTAGACCTGTAATTGGATTTGACAGCAGGTAAAGTAGGGCTTTAATTTAAACTCCAATAAGATGGATGTGGATTCATGCAAAGTGTACAATTACATATTTATTGTAGAATTTATCAGAGCTCAACACTAGTTATTTACAAGACAGAAATCTTTCAATCAGATTTGATTAAGCTATATGTCTGTTCAATTTTATTTCCTAGTTTTAACTTTTCTTTAAAGAATTAGTTAAACATTTCAGTAAACATGCTTTATTTATGGTTTGCTAAAAGGTCTGATGGGCTGACTGTACACTTTCTGCCCTGCACCAAACAGCAGACAGACAGAGTTAGACTAGCTGGTGAAGAAGGTGGAGCATTTAGAAGCTAAATGCTAATGTTGCTTTGTGACTGCTTTATGTGTAAATTGTCTGTAAATGTTTGTGTTAGCAATATCAACTTTATAAGATTAAATCTT
>NC_060167.1:37482019-37485415 GCF_021292245.1 Micropterus dolomieu
ATTTGTTTCACAATCCTCTCCAGGGTGCAGTTATCCCTATTGCTTGTACACTTTTTTCTACCACATCTTTTCCTTCCCTTCGCCTCTCTATTAATGTGCTTGGACACAGAGCTCTGTGAACAGCCAGCCTCTTTAGCAATGACCTTTTGTGTCTTGCCCTCCTTGTGCAAGGTGTCAACGGTCATCTTTTGGACAGCTGTCAAGTCAGCAGTCTTCCCCATGATTGTGTAGCCTACAGAACTAGACTGAGAGACCATTTAAAGGCCTTTGCAGGTGTTTTGAGTTAATTAGCTGATTAGAGTGTGGCACCAGGTGTCTTCAATATTGAACCTTTTCACAATATTCAAATTTTCTGAGATACTGATTTTGGGGTTTTCATTAGTTGTCAGTTATAATCATCAAAATTAAAAGGAATGAACACTTGAAATATATCAGTCTGTGTGGAATGAATGTATACATTATACAAGTTTCACTTTTTGAATGGATTTACTGAAGTAAATCAACTTTTTGATATTCTAATTATATGACCAGCACCTGTATTAAGACCCTGGAGAGACTGGTTCTGGATCAGCTGCGGCCCATGGTCAGCTCTCTTCTGGACCCCCTCCAGTTTGCCTACCAGCCCCGACTGGGAGTTGGTGGGGGACTTTGTCACATGGTGCGAGCAGAACCATCTGCAGCTCAACATGACAAAGACTAAGGAGTTGGTTGTGGATCTAAGGAGAGCAAAGGCACCAGTGACCCCTGTTTCCAGGGGGTCAGTGAGGACATTGTGGAGAACTATAAATACCTGGGAGTACACATTGACAATAAACTGGACTGGGCCAAGAACACTCAAGCCCAGAAACGGCCAGAGCAGTCTATTTTTGTCACGGTTTGGTGAGCGCAAAGCAGGAGAGAGCTGGCTCGAGAGCTGGCATATAGTTCAGGGGATTTTAATCCAACACACAAGGCATGAACAAAACTCACAGGTTGTGGAAACAGGTAAAATCCAACATGCAAAAACTGGTAGCGCAGAAACATGCAGAGCACTCATCATTTGACAATGACCCGACAAAGACTGAGGGAAACAAGTAAGCGTATATACACACACATAGGGTTAACGAGCTGGGTGCTGATGCACAGGTGAGAGACATGAGACTAACGAGATACAGGCAGGCAGAGAGAGCAGGGGAAAACAGAGACTAGCAGGCAGGCAGATTACTGAAGGGGAAAAGATATAAAACAAGTTACTCAACACTAAACATATCAGAGTAATATAAATAAACTAATACAGACACAAACAGACAGATCACAAATAAACTAACACCAACAAGGAACACAGACTGAATCTAAGATTAAACAGAACTCAGAGCAGACATGGGCAAAGCAACACAGAAGTACACAGACCAGGAGTAAACACTTAAGACATGAACTAAGACACCAAACCAGGAACTAAGATACGAGATAAGACAGATACTAAGTAACTTAAAGATGCGGATGAATGTGAAAAGTACAGGTAGATGGAACACCTGCTAGGCATTGCTGCCGGTTGCACCTCCTCCGGTGCCCACGGGTCAGCTGCAGGGTCATCAGCCAGGAACCACCATTCACCAATGTTTCACTCCTTTAATCCTGGGACGTCTCCTGGTGGCGGAGCAGTGACAGGGACTTCTCCCTGTCACCCCCTGCAGCTGATAGGTATTTCCCTCTGCGGCTGTTGTCGGGGTTAGTTGTTCTTTCCCCAGCTCTTGTCTTTCCTCCTCAGCCAGAGCCAAAAGCTCCCCTTCTCTGCCTCCTCCGCTAGCGCTTTGGTTGCCTTCGTTGCACGGATGAGGAAGCTGAGCGGGATTTTCCACAGGTCTGCACAGGTGATGTTTCGGTTGACAGTTCCCTCCCTAAAATAATAAAGGCTACACAGAGACTAAAGCAGAATGATCAAAATCAGATTAATTAATGAAACTGGCAGAGAACATAAATTGACATCTAGCAAAACAGACAGAACCCAAGCATGATGGTACAGAACACACACACATGAGAGACAGGAACCAAACTGAACAAGTACTAAGGCAGGCACTGAGATAACAGGACAGATTAGACAAGAACCACCACACAGAACAAGCAGAAAACCAACTCCACAAGACTTAAACAGACAGAACCAAATCTAAATGCAAACACACACCAAGAAGACTTTTTAAACTGGACCGTATTTATATTTGTGCAATATTATCTGTTTAATAATTAATGTGCAATATTCTCTGCTGCTATTTATTCATTAGTCCTTTTTTGTTCACCTTTATAACTCTTAATAATGTAAATATTTTAAATACCCGCAATCTGTTGTGGTGGCAGTCCGGCCGACAGTGAGTGTCCTGGGGGTATTTTTCTCCTTTTTATCAGTTATTCTGCTTTTTCCTTGGTTTTCGGTTTTCTGTTCTCTGCCTGCGTCCCTGTGTTTTCTCCCGTATGTGCTCTCTCTCCCTTTGCTCCTGAGCCCAGCCAACGACCCGCACCTGCACCTCATCAGCCACCTCGTCAGCCTCCAACACCTGCCAGTAGTCAACCTCATCCCTGCCTGTATTTCAACCCCGGTTCTCCACACCATTCTTGCTTGATCGTTGTTGCTGTGGAGGTGGCTGAGTAATGGAGTGGCCTTAATTCTTTTTGGGCGCACTGCTGCATTCTGAAACGTTTGTAAGGCAAGTTTATTTGTATAGCACATTTCTGCTTTTTTTGCAGCTATGAGATATGGCTTGGAGGAGTTTGGTAGGAATCTGGTCCAGTGGGACCATGTTTCTCATACTACACATTGCTGCAGCTCCTCTTTTCACCCTGTGTGTTGTACGCTCCGCTCTTGAGCCACAGAGTGATGCATCTTACTTGTACAAAATCTTTGTTGGGAGTTGCACATGCGCAGTTCCCAGGTAAGGACTACTAGCCAATCAGAAGCAGAGAAGGGCGGGTCGTAAGAAACAAGGTAGTGTGATCCAAATCAAAGCCGCTTCAGACTGCGACCGTAACAGATGGTATAAGTTACTCACAAGTCCACAACATCATTGTTCCACATCTGACCATCAGGACTAAACGTTGAACTGTTGCCGGTGTTCTGACGATCTATGCTGCCTTGCCGAAAAATGCTACCATAGCGCAAATCGATAGACTCGACTCTACGCGGCCCTGCTCCGTTTTCCATTGCAGATAGTACCCAGAGGAAGTACATAGCTTGTGGTCATAGCGACGCCACACCCAACTGCCGCGACGTAATGTTCAATGCGACACACACACCAGCGATCCACACAGCTTTGTCTTTTTTAAGTTGAAACGTTTCAACCTTCCTCAGAATGTAAAGGCAGATAAGCGGTATGAAAAGCTTCCAGCTGTGTTTTCCTCTGCCGTTGTTGCTGCAGCGGTCTGTGT
>NC_060167.1:37485515-37507202 GCF_021292245.1 Micropterus dolomieu
TGATGGCCACAGCCGTGGCCTCACAACCAGATGAAGAGCGGTAACCTCATGCACTGAGTTTGTTGTGTTCTTTAAGATTAGTTTATATACATTCATACACATTAGACATTTTGTTGTAAATATTTATTTGGTTACAAATAAACTTACAGGACACTTAGTTTATTTCACATACTTTATTTTAGTTGACTATACAGAAGCATCTTTTGGAACACACACCATTAGTTACTTTTGGATTGTCATTTTGTTATAATTCTTGTTTCTGAGCTTACCAGTGTTGGATGCCACACCCAGGAAGTCTGCTGGCTTAAAGGGTTGGTGCTCGGAGCAGGAGCAGCTTTATAGGAGCAGTGGCCTAATTGGACACTACCACTGCTTGCTATGTCTGGGGGGGTGGTTTTATTCTCTCCTTAAATATTTTGGGGTTTAGATTTATATTATATTTGAGTATTTTTGAGTTAAGGTTAAGTAAATGTACATTTCTTTTGGAATAAGTTTTTTACATAAGTTTTGTTGTGTTTGCAGTTATGATGTAGTGTTGTTGTTGTTGTTAGTCTTCCCTGTGTGTCAAAACTGGTCTGATCAGCCAATATATAAGTCCCCTTTTTTTTTTTTTGTTGTATAGTAGGTCAGTTGTATTTTTGAGTCTTATGTTCAGAGCTTTAGTTATTTGTTTATTTGACCTCTTTTATGGGCCCAAAACTTTATCGTTTGTTGTAATGATTTTTTTGGTAAATAAAACCCTTTTGCTTTAAATTTCCCTCTTGACTCCTCATGCCTAACTGCCTGGTCCCTCACACGCCCATTAGCAGGATGAATATTTTACATGCGACACCCTGTGGGTCATGTGTGGGTGTGGCCAATCTCTCTCTCCCTTGCAGGTGAAGAGCTGAGACTGATTGCAGTAACTCTGGGCCAGTTGCCCTGTAGAGTATTTGTAAAGAGTATTTGGGAAACTGCTGTTGGGCTGAGTTGAGAGACATCTCTGCTAACTGATTCCTCTGTTTCTCTCCACAGGCCCCGACTTTGGTTTGGTTTTTGGACATGTTTTAGTTGTATTTACCTTGTTTTCTTGCACATTACAACATCCTTACACACACTGATCCATGCATCCATCACCCTTCGGACACTACTGAAAGCACTGATATTCAAACCTCATACTGTAATAACTTACAGTAATTAATTAATTTACACAATTCGTAACTTGGCTTATTTAGAGTTAAATAAGCATGCTTTGTTTAATGTTTACCGTGGTGTGTCTCCCATATAATAATTATAATACTTGTAGAATATTTTGTTTGCAGGAAGGTCTTGGCAGGATTTAGACAAGCACTTTAGCGTGAAGGTTTCTGCAAGCAGGTGTGGTTCACCTGCAAATGCATTGAAATAAACACAAAACAATCCTCTGCTCACACTGTTCACTGCTGTCATATAATTAACTAAAACTTCTGATCACTGCTATATATTTTGTGGCTCCGTGGCTTACTCATTCCCAACTGAGCCTTTTTGGCAGATTAGATTAGATTCAACTTTATGGTCATTGCGCATGTCACTGGTACAGAGCAACGAAATGCAGATAGCATCTAACCAGATGTGCTTAAGCAGTAATTAAATACGATATATAATACATTATTATACAACTGCATGATATGTAAATATAAATGTCTACATGAATATATATTGCTACAGATAAATACAGGCTATGAAAAGGATATGACTATGGCAGTATGGGATGAATAACTACAGTATGTACAGTAGTGCAAGGGAATGACTTACTGTATATACAGAATATGCAGTACAAATATACAGTAGTGCAATGATAGGCTTACATGGAAGGTGCAGTTAATAATGCAGTGGTGTCAAAGTTCATGATGGCAGTGCACCTGAGGTAAGTGTAGCTGGTTCAGTCCAGGGAAGGATGGTGAGGGGATACAGGATGCAAATGCTCCGTACTTGTATAGCGCCTTTCTAGTCTTTTCGACCACTCAAAGCGCTTTTACACTACATCTGCATTCACCAGTCATACACATTCATACACTGAGCCTAAGTGCTCAAACAGAAACTAGCATTCACACACATTCATACACTGGCGGCCAGGGGCAAATCGGGGTTCAGTATCTTGCCCAAGGACACTTCGACACGCAACCAGGGGGAGCAACCAGCAACCAGGGGGAGCCAGGGATTGAACCACCGACCTTCCGATTAACGGCCAACCCGCTCTACCTCCTGAGCCACAGCCGCCCACAAATGGGGGTTGGGGGTTATTAATCCTGCAAGGGGAAATTCAGTGGGCAAACAGTCTGTGTGCTGGGTGGCAGGAGTCTTTTCTGATGTTTATTGCTCTCCTGAGACAACACTTCCTGTGAATGTCCTTGATAGCAGGAAGTGAGGCTCTAGTGATGTGCTGGGCGGTTTTCACCACCTTCTGCAACGCCTTCTGGTCCGAGACAGAGCAGTTCCCGTACCAGACTGTAATACAGTTGGTTAGATGCTCTCGATGGTGCAGCAGTAGAAGTTCACCGGGATGTCTGAAGAGAGGTGGTTTTTCTTCAGGAGTCCTCAGGAAAATCATTCAGGTGAGGTCCTGTGAGATGTGGATCCTCAGGAATTTGAAACTGGTCACACGCTCCACTGACACACCGTTGTGGACCGATGTGGATGGGTGAATGAGTGTCAGTATTCCTCCTGAAGTCCACGATGCTATTCCAGGAACAAACATTTGAATCTATACCTCAAAACGTCTGGATGATTGGTCCTGATCTAGATCCTGTGGATTGCTTTTATTTCCAGGTACATCACTGTTTATCATTACAGACTGTTTTGTTTGCGCTAAGGATGTGTCAAACTTTAAGTTCCTTTAAAAGAAATCATAAGACCCTCCTATAAATCTTAGTTTAGTTAAATCTGGTGTGTGTGTGTGTTGTGAAGTCTGTGTCTTCCTACAAAAATCTGAGCGAGAAAAACTGCACCTCAAAGTACAGTGTATCTTTCAATAAACACCTTAAACATTATTCTAATAAACATGTTAATCATTATCCTAATCAAGCTAGGCATATAAAATGTTCACACATCACAGCTACCTGAAAATATTCAACAGTGGTTATGCTGGTATTTTAAGCACATTTGCTATTTGTGTGAGCAGATGAACTGCAGGGGTAAGGCCCCTGAAATCTTTGACAACCCACCTGGTGCCCTCTGACTGCCTCGCTCGCCCCTGCCTGCAGCATCCTTGCCGGGAGATGTGGTGATTACCCTTCAATCTCTCACTATCATTTAGTTTCCCATTTCTTTAATCTCTGTATTGATCCTTTCTCAGTATGCATTTGACAGACCACGTCGTGTCAAATGTGGATTAATCCGTGGCTGAAAATAGTTCCCAACAAATACACTCCTATTTCAGTAAGGATTGTGAAAAATACAGTGGCCCTCTCTTTTGGGAAATTACTGAGCCTTTTTTTAAAATTATACTATATATGAGTGAATCATTTATAAAGATAAAAACAGGAATAAATAGACTTGAGGTCGAGTGCCACAGACAGGGTAGAAAAGTGAGAAGGTATGCAGTGACGAACATTGCATTTCAGCCTGGTTTTACTTTCTTAGAAAATGTGGGACACTGGGAATTATTTAGTTACTTGATTAGCACGTTAGAACAAAATAGAGAACGTATAGAAGTATAATATTCCTTTAGCAGCGCAGCAGAACTTTTTCCATGCAGTATATTTTTATCCTTTTCTCAAATTCTGTGCATGCTTCCTTGATCTTGCCCTCTTTTTCTCAGCCCTCCACACTCCCATCTCCACCTGCACTTCCCAACACACCTGCACTTTCTTGTCTACCTCCAAACGTAGACCCTCTAGGGCAATCTAAGCGATCCAGGGCCTGGCCATAATGCCCCCGTTGTTGCCGGCCTGCTGGCTCCAGAGCCTGGGAATAGATTCAATGCCTCCGTTCCCACTTTGTGACACTCATCCAGGCATACCTGCATGCAAGACAATCTCCTAAGAATGTCCAGGCTTGTCTGAGGGGCTGTGTTGTTCGCTGCTTTGTTTCATGCCATTCCCAGACCACTGCAAGGCCCAAGGCCAGACCTAGGGGAGTATTAGCTTGTCGTACAGAAAAGCAGAAATACATTTTTTCTTTGTTTACGAGGGAATTCTCCTGCTCAGCTTACCTCTCTTCATTCTCTTTTCTTTCAAAAGTAAAAGTAGTAAAGCAATGTGTGAGAGAGATCCAGCAGGAAAGGAGAGCAGAAAGAGAGACAGGGTAGCAGATATGATGGACATCTACTGAGAGGAAGGAGAGGTGGAAAAGAAGGGAGGAACTTGGGGAGTGATGTTATGCCTAAGTACTAGAGGTAAAGTGGTGCGAATTAAAGTTTGGGGCACAGGTATACTGGTTTGAGTTATAGTGGAAGCAGTTGCACCTGATTTGTTAGTTTTAGTTCTGAGGTTGGAAGTCTGTTTAGTTTTAGGTGGGAGACGTGAGAAAAGGTGAACAGACATGGGGAGTCAGTTGGGGATAGAGAGAGGGAGAGATGAAGAGTGGAGAAAAGATGGGGAGGGTAGATTTTGCCTCCCCATCAGGGTGCTGTCAGGTTTATAAATAACAGTAATCAATGGCTCAGCTGGATCTGTCCTCTGCACTAATTGCTTTAAGTGCTTAAAAACCAACTCATGCACCTAGGACAGCATAGTTATAGAACTGCCACTGTGTTTTTGTCTTGTCCACAGCTGTTTTACATTTGGACCATTGTATTTGTGGATACTGTGGTCATGTGATTAGTTGGTTTTGTAAGTTGTGCTTACTGTTGTGTTGTTGTGAATAGGTCAGTCGTTAGAAATGACACTGGGCTTCCACATTGGACAGATGATGATTACTGCCAGGATCTGGCAGCACAAGGTGATTGATTTGTTTGTAACATATATATATTATAAATAGTATGTGACCTACAAGTCTCCCCTGGTCCAAAATCTGAAATGAATAAATGAAAAATCTACCTGGACCCAATGTGCCAATTCAATTGTCAAAAAACAGAAAGCCCAATTTAAAAGGAAATCAAAGACAGCTAGACCCAGTCTGAACAGACCTAAATATAATCAGAACCGATCCAAACTCTTTTTGACCCAAACAGACCCAACTAGAGAGAGAACACCAACACACTGGCAGGCAACAACGTGATAATCCCCCAATCAGCAATTGTCAGAGTTTGGGGGGTTGTGTCTTTTTTACCAAAATGTACATGTGCAGAAGTTTAAGGAATAGATAGAGCTAGATAGATAAAATCTACGGATCATTGTCTCGTAAGGAAACTAACTTTTTTTGCATAATTACACAGTGTTACAAAATATGTGAATAATAGCTATTGACAAATAGACAGGCAGGCTAAAATTTGTAGACATTAAAAACCAACTGGTGGAGTTAAATTTAGCTGATAAGCTGCTCATCTTCTTCATTCTCATATCAAGGACCCATTGTTTCAATTATTAAATGTTGCAACAGTAACTAATGTTTTGTAAGGTGTAGAGAAAATCTCCCTGCGCTTCACCGGAAAAAACATTTTCTCCTGCAATGATTATGATTATTGCACCACAAAATCAGAACTGAGAGCCATTCAGGGTAGAAATACTGCGTTAGCAATGCATTGGGTGCAAGGCGGATGCAAGTCAATATATTATGATAAGACGTGAATATATTGTGGGATTTTTTTCCCTTCAACTGTGTGTGGTTCAGTATCTTCAAACGGTCGACTGTAATGATGTATTAGCAGCATTAGTGGTACACTTCCCATAAGGACTCTGGACCCCTTGTTTCTCACCCTTTTTAAGTTGTTCTGTGAAAGAAGGTGGGCTAAATGCCTAAAATGTAATTGAGGAAAACATTCGCTCATGAACACTCATGATCTAGCTCTGCAGGCGTCTGAGTGACTCCATGACATGAAGTTTTTGGTCCAACACTTTCCTCACAAACCTCCTTCCAGCAAGCCTAGAGTGAACTCAGTTGATTCAATTTATCTTCACACATACCTCCCAGCAGCATTTGGGCCAGGGACTTGTCCTATATTCCAGCTCTACATGGCATGTGTCCACTGTCTTTGGGCTTACAAGCCAAGTTTGCTGCATCCCTGAACATTCTGCTGGAATTAGTTTTTCAACCCTCTGTGTCTCTTACTCTCTTAACAAAGAATAGTTAAAGAAGTATAATCAGAAAAGGCTTCTTAATCTCTGCATGTTTAGTCCAGAGCCTACTAAACATCACATGGTGGGGTATCCAATCAGGGATATAAGCTATATTTGCACATTATTTATGGCTCTATCAACAGATAATGTTCTATTATGTATGTATCTATTTTTGCAACTTAAAGAAGTCTCACACTGTCAGTAGTTTCAACAAGATCACTGTAAATATTTGTCAGCAAAAACGGGATTTTGAAAACTGTCCCCTGTGGAGTATTAGAGGTAAAGTTAAAAGGTTTTAGCAGAGGTATAATAGAATGAGTTATAGTGGAAGCATCTGTTTGTTTGGATTTAGTCTTAAGGCTAGTTCACACTACACGGTTTTTAGCCCGATTTGCAGGTTAGTGAGTTCAGCAACCATCGGGCTGTGAAGGGGGGTAAATCAGCGGTCGATCTGCGGTCAGCAGTCGTTATGTGTGAACTACACAACAACGCATCAAAATAGCTCCCTAACACAGGCACAACGCCAGATATCTAGAAAGCCAAATATCTGGAAGGGTCAGCCGACTCAACATCCACATCCAGCCAATGAGAGCTGGCAGAGCAGACGGCTACTTTTTTACTGCAAAACACTTTTTACTCCCCTCCAGCTCTCTCTGTAGCTCAGATAATCCCTGCTACCTGCGTGTGCTAATCCATTCTTTCACCCACATTCTTTGTCTTTATAAAAAACAGCTGTTTCGTGTGTAGGTTCGCTCATTTCCCGTTTCAAATTTCACATGTTTTCTTGACAAAACATTTGGAGACCAGCGTCGGGTGACACAACTGCTTTCAGCTCGTGTCACCGATGAACGCCACAGCGACGTCAAGAAGGCAAGTTGTGTAGTGTGAATAGCACGGCCATTGGCCGACGCTGAAAGTTGTGTAGTCTGCACAAGCCTTTAGTCCTGAGATTAAAAGTCCTTGTTAGTTTTAGGGTGCTTTCACACCGGCCTCATTTAGTTTGGTTGAATTGCACTAGAGTTCGTTTTCCCTGTGGTGTGGTTCGTTTGGGCAGGCATGAATGCAGCAGTTGCAGTCGGGTGCACACCAAAAGCGGACCAAACAAGCGGACCGAGACCTCCTTGAAGAGGTACACTTTCAATTCTGGTTGTTATTGCAGACTAGGTGAAATGACAGGCAGTGATCCTGGGCACAGGGAGCCAAGGTAAGTGATCTCACAAGCAAACAACAGAATGTATAGCACGAGACTTGTTGGCCGCAGCACAAATACCACTGAGGTAAGCTGACAATCTGGCAACAAGTGAGGTGAAGAACCGGGTTAATATACTGCACAGTCTTGATTAGTGGAATGTGGATCAGGTGTGCAGACGGAGGTGGAGAGCCAGGCCCAGACAGGCACACAGACAACACAGAGAGACAGACAGGGGGCCTTTTTCTCATTTCCCAAATTTCTGTCTCCTTCACTCCTCAATCCTCGAGTGTGTGACCCGGAAATCGATCTCAGCGCAACATCTTGAAGGACATCTCAATTCTTAAAATGCACATCGAGGAGCAAGGATCGAGGAGGCTTGCTGGAGGAGCTATAAGCAAGGATAAATCAGTGTATCCTTTGCGGAAGTCTTTTCAGCCGCTGTGATGTTTACAAGAGGCGTGACAAGCAGCTGGACCAATCCATAGCCGGAGCAGGATGCTGCAGTGTTCCTGTTGTTCACATCCAAACGGTCTCACATAGAGTCCAGTTTCATCCAGTAAAAGTGTTTGGAGTAAAGCTGCTGTCCTCCTGATCAACCCTGAGCTCCCTCAGAGTCTAAACGTGATTATATAGAAGCTGAAAGTTTCATTCTGTTTCCTTTCTCTGTCCTGTCAAGTTTATTACTACAGGTTTTTTCTGTTTTGTCCCACGATATTTGCTGTGCCGATGGAAACGTTTAAATGACTGCCAGCAGCCGTTCTAATCATCAAAGTAAATCGTTAAAGAAAACACTCATACATCAATATAACACACAAGAAAGAAATCGCCTGGAAAGCTACAGGGACCGGTGGAGGTGGGGGTAAAATGCCCATGCAGATGCTGGTCTCTAAATCTGATAAAATAATTAGTTGGTGGGGGCGGGTGGATGATTTATGTATGTACGTATAGGCCTATATGAGTTCCGTTAATGTCCGAGCCGATCTGCGCATCATACCAATTCAGCCGCTATAATCGTGACAAAACAGCTGCTGAAGTCAAATTATTAGGCTGTAATATGAACCAGAGCGTTCAGCAATGATCTGTTTCGTGTTTTAATAATAGTGCCCATGTAGTCTGCACGTCATTCCAACAGCAGAGTGCTGTGCTGTAATTGGGGCTATATGAGATAAATGTTACTGTGTCATTTTGTAAAGGGACTGATGATGAAACTCTCATCTCATCAAGCTGAGGGCTGTAATGATCTCCTGTTTACAGACAGAAGGGGCAATGCAAAAAAGTGGTAGGCCTAGTCTGCTGTGTAGCCTAGTGAATGATCAGGCTGCTGTAATCTGACTGTTTTCAACAGATGCTATGTTTATTGGAACCTCGAGATGTTTCTACATGTTATAATGTTGACAGACATGTTTCTGGATTGTGAAGAAATTATCTGTAGCCTTTAGTGCCAAAAACTGGTGTGCTGCTCTGACAGAGATCACAGCTCTAACAGCGGACAGATGATGCAGCTGTGCAACATGTCATATTTAATTGACGTCACTTTAATATGACGGCTCCGAGGAAAGGACATCTCATTTCCTTAAATGCCCGTTTCGACTCCTCTCTCCTCCTCGACTCCTCGAGCTCGCATCTCGGTGGGAGGGACTAAAATGCGCCTCGAGGAGTCAAGGAGGTGGAAATTTGGGAAATGAGAAAGGCCCAGGGAGACTAACAGGAGACACTGGGAGGGAAGAGAACATAAACACAAGGGGTAGGAGAGGAGAACTGCAGACTCAACTCTGGTGCAGTTCGTTTGTAGTGTGAAAGCAAACGAAACAACCACAGGATTTTAGGATTGCAGAGATGTGATGTGAGCATTACCGAATCCATCTGATGACCGCGAAATGTGTTCAGCGATCTTATAACTGACTGTAAGCCATGTATAGGCTATGTTTATGAAAATCATAACGTATACCCAACTTGTCAGCACAGGTATTTTCCCTGATTAATACGTTAAAATCTGTTTAAAAAGGAGGGCCAGTAGTACTACTCCTAAACATGTGTGACAATGATACCACAGAATACTAATAAGCCCTGAATTATTACTGTACTACATGTCCTGTTTTTACATTATTATTCATAATAAGCTGTGCAATTGATCTGCGGTTACTAATCATGCTTTTAATAAATTATTACTCGTGAGCTCTTTGCAATACAGATCAGAAGCATTAAAGTGCTGCACAAACTTCTGAGATGATTTCCCCACGTGGGTCCTGATGATGCAGGATGACAATCGCCAAAGCTGTCCAATCTACAAGTTACCTGTCAGTCTGTGTAACGTCATGGTTACTTTTCTTGGTTCGTTTGTAAAACTGCAGTGTGAACATGAACCGGAACAGAACCAAAATGCAACAGTGTATCATTTTTTTCACTTGGTCTGGACCAAATGAACCGTACTACAGGTGAAAGCACCCTTAGTTATTGTCAACCTCAGCCTTTTTATTTTTGATCCATTTTTATTAGACTAAAACTCATTTAAGTCTCGTCAAAGAAATCTAGTCTTAGTCTAGTTGACAAAAAGTCAAGTCCAAGTCAGGACGAAGACTGAGCATTTTAATCAGACTTCAGAAAACTGCTTACAAATAAGATTTCATCTAGTAGATATCAGGCTGTGGTTTTGAACTGTAGCCACAAAGTGACAGGATGTATCATTAAGAATGCAGCTTTGCAGAGAGCGTGTCTGGTCAGATGTTATTCATTTAAGCGTCATATTTGAAGTCCAAAAGTAGACCCGTTTTTTATAAACCAAGCCCACTGTTGCCATACTGTAGAAAAGGAAAACTTCTCCCGCTACACTACTTTAGTGGTAAAACTAATGCTATTGGTGGTAGGGCTAGGCAATATGCCAATACGACACATTTCAGAATAACAATCATTATTAAAGCGGGAGTGCGGGACTTTTATATGTAAATGAACATCTGTTACATTCAAGCCCTCATTAGCACACAATACTGATTGAGCCTCTCACAACAACTCTCTCTCTTCATGGCTACCATAGCGACGGAGTAGCTTCAGCAGCCAGGAGGACGGCAGAGCATGTGGCAGAAAACCTAAGAAGCGTCAAAGACAAGTTTCTGATGCCAGTGTTTCCCCTAAATGCATTCATGAGCCGTGGAGCGTTGCTGCTGAGTAATAACCACCGCTACTAAAATTTCACACCATTCTTATTATACAAATTTTCAGTCACACACTGTGCGAGCACAGTAACACTCATGGCTTTGCTCGCTTCCTCTCCTCATTCTTCAAAGGACATCAACAGGACAGGTACTGTTATAAGAGCAGCATAACTCCGAATGGGGAGGTGCGTAGTGAGTATTGGCTGAGCGGCAGAAAGTGATGGTGCACGCAAGCGGAGGAAAATATTCTGACAGTAAATGTACTGTGTCGGTTACGGTGTGTCAGCTTCTCAAGACCAGGAAAAGTCTGTCTGTTTCCCCAACTGCTGGAAAAGTGAAGTTGGTTAGCGCTAGCAAACATCTCCCCTCCCCTTCAGCTGAGCAGTAAAGCCTATACAGTGGCATACAAAAGCAAATGTGGAGCGATCTGTTTACTAACGTTAGCCTATAGTGATGCAGCCAGGAGCAGCCAGCTAATGCTACAGTAGCTCAGACTTGCCGCTGTTTGCTTCGTAACGTTCAGTTTAGGTTTATTGTGGTTTTACCAATACTCAGGTACACAGCTTCTCCACCTCTCCGTCGCTTTAATTAACGTGACTCACATAATACACTGCAACAAAACGGTCACAACAACCCAGAGGAAGAGCCATCCACTAACACTACAGTAAAGTTACTTACTGCGGTCTAACTGTTATAAAGTGTGACACAGTCTCGTTATAATATTCAGTCCAGCTCACTACCCGTTTCATTATCATCCAGTACATGTAGCTGTAGTACTGATAGTTACTGAAAGCAGCAGTCGAGCTAACAATGTGGAACGTCGGCTAAATGCAGTAAATGTAGCGTGATCATGTAACGAGCATGGATTAGTTCAACCTACAGTTGATAAAACTATTACTGTAACGTTGCAGTGGGAGTTGACCTGTGTTTCCAGCTCTGTCTGTTCTCCCTGTCTGTCTATAGCCGCTGTCACTCTGCCTTTTTTCGGGCAGATTGTGCCGATATGCAGCTGGCTGCGCTGAATGAAAGGTACAGTGCCGGTGTTGAGCTGCCTCTGAGACGGGAACATCGAAATAATAGAGCCTGAACTGTTGCCTGAAATGTCTGGAGAAAAGCCACAGCCTGCATGCTGGTGTTCCTGCGTTTATTGTGGTATTTCTGTATGAAAGTGGTTGTGTTTCGGATTATGCTTGACCACAACTTTTATGTTGTGGTTATTTCTTATTTCACCATTTAAATTGTACTTCATTCTCCACCTGATGTTAGTGCTTTCTTTCCCTTCAGTTCTCTTTTCCGTACACTCACACACCTACACCGCTTGTGCAAACACAGCGGGTTGACCCGCCTCTTCCTGTCTCTCTCTCCCTGTATGTGTCTGCTTTGCCTATTTCTCCATCAGCAGTACGTTTTATAAAGTCGTTGAAAAGACACAAGATTCCGTTGTGGAGGAAGCTTGTTAATGACGTTCTTAAAAATGAAATCACCGTGGTAGCTAACAAATGACTTCTGCAGTGGTGTGTTCACTGTTGCTTTACCTGGTCTGTGCTTGTAAAATATCGACCCCATCATGTCCCCAACTTGTAACATAATAGATAACAACTCTCTCCGTTTTTTTTCTTTGCAAAATGCTAAAATGGGCTCCAAATATACCTGGCAGGCTCGCGCAAATGAAGTCTATATATTGTAAACACTGCTATGTTGCAAAACGCAGCTTGTTTGAGAGATCCAATTGATCCATGAGTTTGAAGACTTATCAGATGCCAAAACACTGAACAGTAGCATATAATGCTTTTATGTATTTTGATTTGAGAACGTTGAAATGTTATAACAGCCTGTACCATTTTGTCATTCGTCGCAGCAATCACTGGACTGACAACAGAAAGTGGTAGCAGTAACAGAACAAACAGTGGCATTAGTGGCAAAGCACTTCTTGTTTGAAATTCTCTCTAAACACAGTTGCAGAGTTTTGATATTTCTCTGAGCTTTAACACAAGTGAGCTCTATGCAGTGTTTGTTTGATGATTGATTTCTTCAGGCATGTGAAGGTAGGTAGCAAACACCCAACAGTGCAATGGCTGCTTTTGTATTGATCTGTCCTGCTGTCATGGATCAAATCAAAATAAAAAAGAACTAAACCCAGGAGACACCCCAGAGGCTTAGTGGGCTAAACAACATCTCACGTCTCCTTTGTCTTTTGTTCCTGTTCCTCTTTTTTTATATATTTTTGCTCTTGTTGTTCCTCTTATTTCCCCACCCTTTCAACTTATCCTTACCCTCCTTCCTCTACTCTCTCAACCCATTTATCTCTTCTCCTGTCTCTGTTCATTCAAATGGAAAATTCCATGGAAACCAGAGTTTCTTTTTCCAGTGCCCCAGCAAAGGTTTGTCACTTTTAAGGCTGGCCTATAAAAGTCATTTGTATGTAATAGAATTGAAATATGCATTTTTGTTTTTAATGCAATAGTTTTGAATTACAGCCTTTTTTCCTACATTATTCTTTATGGTATCAAGCTGAGGACAAAATCAGAATCAGCTTTATTTGCCAGGTATGTGTACACATACAAGGAGTTTGACTCCTTTGTATTGTAAAATGCTCACGATGTGCTTACTTATACAACAATACAATAACACAATAATACAGTAATAAAATAAAACACAGGCTACAGTATAGAGAACACATATATACACACAAAACAAAACAGACAGATTGAGACCATAGTGCAATAGTGCCATGAGCAGAGTGCAAAGGATGCAGGAGTAAATTTTTATTAACATTGTTATTATGTACATGTCGGAGGTAGATGTGATATACAGGTGCACATACACATACAAGCATATGTGTACACAGTGTGATGAGTGCAAAGAATGCTGGAATAAATAAGTTATGTGCGGTGTTATGTAGATCAGATAAGTGGATTTGGTATACAGTATAGAAAATGACAATATGAACAGTATGAACAATTTTGAAATGGAGAATGATGCAATAATAAATGGTAAGTGGTAGCCAGTAAACAGGAATTATTGCACAAGAATTGTTCCTGACACTGTGAGTCAGAAATCAGCTGTTCATCAGAGTGATGGCTTGTGGGAAGAAACTGTTCCTGAGTCTGTTGGTTTTGGTGTACAGTGCTCTGTAGCGCCTACCAGAGGTGAGAAGCTGGAACAGGTTGTGTCCGGGGTGAGATGGATCAGCAGCAATGTTTCCTGCCTGTTTCCTGACTCTGGAAATGTATAAGTCCTGATTGGAGGGCAGGTTGGCACCGATGATCTTTTCTGCAGTCCTGACTGTCCGTTGTAGTCTGCTCCTGTCCTTTTTGGTGGCAGATCCAAACCAGACAGTGATGGATGTGCAGAGGACAGACTGGATGATGGCTGTGTAAAAGTGGATCAGCAGCTCCTTAGGCAGGTTGAGCTTCCTGAGCTGGCGCAGGAAGTACATCCTCTGCTGGGCCTTCTTGACGATGGTGTCACTATTGGGCTCCCACTTTAAGTTCTGGGATATAGTGAATCCCAGAAACCTGAAGGATTCTACTGTGTTGGCTGTTGAGAATGGTGATGGGGGGCAGAGTGGGGGGGCTCCTCCTGTAAAGCTCCAGGTTGTTGTGACCACACCAGAGAGCCAGCCGATCAACCTCCCGTCTATAGCCCGACTCACTGTCCCGGATGAGGTCGATGACCGTTGTGTCGTCAGCAAACTTCAGGAGTTTGACAGATGGGCCTCCTGAGGTGCAGTCGTTCGTGATGAGAGAGAAGAGCTGGGGGAGAGCACACACCCCTGGGGGGCACCAGTGCTGATAGTCCGGGTGCTGGATGTGATGTTCCCCAGCCTCACCTGCTGCCTCCTGTCAGTCAGGAAGTCTGTGATCCACTGACAGGCGGAGGCTGGCACAGTGAGCTGGGTGAGTTTGGTGCTGAGGATGTCCGGGATGATGGTGTTGAATGCCGAGCTGAAGTCCACGAACAGGATCCTAGCATATGTCCCTGGAGAATCGAGGTGTTGCAGGATGTGATGCAGTCCCTAGTTGACTGCATCATCCACTGACCTGTTAGCCCGGTAGGCAAACTGCAGGGGGTCCAGCAAGTATGGAGTATGGCAGTCGTGGAAGGTGATTGTTTGAAGATGGTGTTGGAGCGGGGGAGAGGTGTGACTGTGGGCTTCTCAAACCTGCAGATCGTCAGCCAGTCGTTGAGTACCAGCAGTGTTGGGGGATGGTCTCCTGTAGTTAGTGAGTGTCTGCAGGTCTCTCCACACAGATGCAGGGTCGCTGGCTGTGAAGCAGTTTTCTAGTTTTTCAGCGTAGCTCCTCTTTGCTGCTTTGATCCATTTAGTCAGAGGGCTCTTGGCCTGGTTGTACAAGACTCTGTCCCCACTTCTGAAGGCCTCCTCTTTGGTCTGACAAAGCAGCCTGAGTATCGCTGTGAACCAGGGTTTTTGGTTGTTGGATATGGTTTTAGTCGGCACACACATGTCCTCACAAAAGCTGATGTAAGATGTCACAGTGTCACTTAGTTCATCCAGGTCAGTGGCCGCAGCCTCAAAAACACTCCAGTCAGTGCAGTCAAAGCAGGCCTGTAACTCCAGCTTTGACTCGTTGGTCCATCTTTTCATACTCTTTAGAACAGGTTTAGCAGATTTCGGTTTCTGCCTGTATGTCTGGATAGGATGAACCAGACAGTGATCAGAGAGTCCTAAGGCTGCTCGGGGGACAGAGCGATAGGCGTCCCGGCTTTACCCCTTGACGCCGATTGTCGCGAATTCACATCACACCTCTTCCTTGCAGACTGCAAGCCAAGATAGCACATGGATTCCCCCAATGTCTGTTGGTGCATATTCGATACGTACCTAGGAACCTTTTGCAAGCCCTGGTTTCTCGTTTATGCCTGTTGTCGCTAATTTGCATCATACCTAAACATACATGAATTTATATCTTTTCTATGTTCTATAGACAAATTAACAATCTTCACTTAATTTAACATCAGCTTGAAAGCAAATGAAATTTAATTTTTTTAATTTTTTATTGTAAATAAATTCATGCATTAAGGGGTTAATATGCTGTCTGTACTTTGGAAGTTCGTGGCTGAGGTTTGCTCTGTTGAAGTCCCCAAGAACAATGAGCAGGGAGAATGAGAGATGGATGTTTTTTCTCCACGTTAGTTATCTGGTCGGCCAGGTGTAGTAACACCTCACTAACACAGGCCTGAGGTGGAATGTAAACAGCGACCAGGACAAACGAGGAAAACTCGTTAAATAAAACGGTTTAGTTTATAAATAATAAACTGTCTGCCTCCCCTTGTTTTTCCTGTGAGCTCCGTTACGCAGTCTGCCCGTAAAAGATTAAATCCCAGTAGGTGAAGTGCGCTGTCCGGGATGTGCGGGGTGGGCCAGGACTTGGCAAATCAGAGGGCGGCAGATCTGCAGAAGTTGAAGTTAGTTCTCCGTTGATGAGAAGCAGTTCATCCATTTCTTTGGCCAGAGAGCGGACATTCACCAGGTGGATAGAAGGGAGCGCAGTGCGAAAACCCAGCTGTTTCAGTTTAACAAGTGCGCCAGCACACTTCCCCCTTCGTCGCCTCCAGAGGATCCCAAACAGAGCTGCCGCTCCTCCAACTAATAACTCTGGGAAAGTTCCAGGTCCAATCAGGAGGGGTGGAATAGTGTGAGCAGTTGAAAATCTGATGTTTAAGAGCTCTTCTCTGGTAAAAGTTACCAGAGAGGGACGACAGAAAATAGAGTTAATAAACAAAAAGACAAAAAGCACTAGGGAGCTTAATCCAGAGGCTGCCCTCCTATGCGGCAACATCTTGACAGCTGGAATAAAAACAGTTGGGGTTTTTTTATATATTAGACCAACAAAGAACTGCACACTGCCTGGGTCCCCTTTCTGGATTAGCTAGCAGATTTCCTCTAATCAGCTCCAGCCTCCTGAGCGTGAGTCATTCACATACTGTAATGTTGGTAAGAAATGATGCTGTAGATTTGCTGCAATGAGAACTCAGTCAAGCACGAGTGTTGTCAGTGCCTGTTTAACATCCAAAACGCTGTCTATCTCCAACAACGCTTGCCAGTTTGGCTATTTATTTTGTGTGTGTGTGTGTGTGTGTGTGTTCAGACTGGTGTAGCACTAAAATGATGTGAAACCAACTGTGAAGAGATGACTAGGCATGCCAGGTAAGTGTGTTTTTAGTTTCTGTGTGGCTGGATTGTGGTTTGACAAGCTGTATGTTAATCTTAAGTGCTGCTGAGCTGCTTTTTCTGTGTGTGGCAGGCCTGTTTCTTGTTGTCCATTAGATACAAGCAGGTTTTGAGAAGGTGAAACCAGCACACCTTTTGATTTATCATTATCATGATTGAAAATACTAAAAAAAAAGACTGTTAGCTCCATGGTATAATACTGAAATATCGCGGAAACTTGAGAGGAATTGACGTTCCAACAAACTGCAAAATTCTCGTTTAATCTGGCAAGATAGTCTTAAAACTTATAGGAAGGTCCTCCATAATGCCAGAGCAGCGTACTACTCGTCATTAATAGAGGAAAATAGGAACAACCCCAGGTTTCTTTTCAGCACTGTAGCCAGGCTGACAGAGTCACAGCTCTATTGAGCCAAGTATTCCCATAGCTCTCAGTAGTTACGACTTCATGAGCTTCTTTAATGATAAAATTCTAACTATTAGAAACAATTCACCAAGACCTGCCCTCAACTGGCACCGACTTATCTCCAAACTCAGGAACCTTAGAAACAACTGTAAAGCCAGATATATGTTTAGACTGCTTTGCTTCCCTCAATCTTTACCAACTAACTTCAAAAATTTCATCATCTAAACCATCAACCTGCCTCTTAGACCCCATCCCGACTAGGCTGCTTAAAGATGTTTTACCCTTAGTCAGCACTTCTATACTAGATATGATCAATCTATCTTCATCAACAGGCTATGTACCACAGTACTTTAAAGTAGCTGTAATTAAACCTCTTCTGAAAAAGCCCAAACTTGATCCGGATGTTTTAGCCAACTATAGACCTATATCTAACCTTCGCTTTCTCTCTAAGGTTCTGGAGAAAGCAGTTGCTAAACAGCTGTGTGACTTTCTACAGAGCAATAGTTTAAGGATTTTCAGTCAGGATTTAGAGCTCATCATAGCACAGAGACAGCACTGGTGAAATTTACCAATGACCTCCTTATTGCATCAGACAAAGGACTTGTCTCTGTACTGGTTTTATTAGATCTAAGTGCTGCTTTTGATACCATTGACCATCATATCCTATAACAGAGACTGGAACATTTTATTGGCATTAAAGGAACCGCTCTAAGCTGGTTTAAGTCCTATTTATCAGATCGATTTCAGTTTGTACATGTTAACGATGAGTCCTCCATGCACGCCAAAGTTAGTCATGGAGTTCCACAATGATCTGTGCTCGGAACTAAGGATCAATCCTCTTCACTTTATATATGCTTCCTTTAGGCAATAGTAAGTACGTAAAGTTTATTTGTATAGCACCTTTCACAGATAAAAATCACAAAGTGCTTCACAGTAAAATGTAATACAATACAACAAAGTAAAATACAATGTTTAAGAAAATTTAAATACAGAAACAAAAACCATTAAAAAAAAAAAACATGTCTAACTAAAAGCCTGCTTGAATAGCAGCGTCTTCAGTTGCTTTTTAAAAGAATCAACAGAATTCACATAATGTAGAAAGGTAGGCAAAGCATTCCACAGCCTAGGTGCCACTGCTTGGAATGAACGATCCCCTCTGGTTTTAAAATGAGTGTAGGGAACCACTAACAACCTGATGACCTCAAACTACGGGTCGGAGTATGAAGCTGTATCAACTCAGAGATGTAGGGAGGAACTTGACCATGCAGGGCTCTAAAAGTAAGAACCAGGATTTTAAATTGAATTCTATACTGGACTGGTAACCAGTGAAGTGCTGCTAAAACAGGTGTGATGTGTGCTCTTTTGTTAATGTGAGTTAAAGGCCTTGCAGCAGAGTTCTGAACAGCCTGGAGACGGTAAAGCTCCTTCTTGCTCAAACAAGTAAAAGGACTCACCCAACTCACCCTTTGACACCAGTGTTCTTAATGTGGATATATTCCTTAGTTGGAAGAAACAACACCTAAGCTCCTGAGGCTCGGCTGGATGGACGAGCCTAAGTCAACAATTTGCTGTTTAATCTGAGGGATTCTACTTTCAGGGGCGATAATCAGTGTTTCTGTTTTCTCTGAGTTCAGAAACAGGAAGTTGTCACATAACTACTGTTTAATACTGGTCAAGCATTTCGTTAAAGAAGACAATTTATGGAACTCAGTTTCCTTGAACGAGCAGTACAATTGAATGTCATCCGCATACAGATGGTAAGATATGTCACTGAATTGACTGAATTGCATTTTACGGAAACCAGACTGGAATTTGTCATACAGCTTGTGATTCTCTAAGAAAAGCGTAAGTTGCTCTGCTACAACTTTTTCTAGAATTTTTGACATGAATGGAAGTTTGGATATTGGCCTGTAGCTCTTAGGTTGTAATGGATCCAAGCTGGGCTTTTTAAGTACAGGCTTAACAACAGAATGTTTAAAAAAATAAGGAACGACACCAGTATTAATCATCTCCACAATAGAGGGGCCAGTAGAATCAAACGCTTGTACAAATAGCACAGTAGGGAGAACATCCATAGAACAAGATGAGGGTTTCAATGTATGTAGCAGAGAGGTGATGTCCTGTAATGTCACAGGTTTAAAATACAACCAAGAATGAGCAGAAGACAGGTCACATGCAGAGTTCTGAGTTAGTGATGGTGAGATGTTTGTCCTAACATCTCTGATCTTACTTACAAAGAAGTGAAGGAATTCATTACAGTCTGATTTAGAGGACACAGTTGCTTGAGGGGCAGAAGGAGAATTTAATTTATAGTGTCAAACAAGATTTTAGGATTTTGCTTATTAGAGGATATAAGCTGAGAAAAGAAGCAAGTTCTCGCATTTCTTAGCATCTCATTTAAGGTAACCCTTAGTTCTCTCAGATGAAGCCTATGAACCTCGAGTTTAGAACATTTCCTTAAACGTTCAACTTTTCTACAATTTCTCCTAAAACTCTGGATAGTTTCATCAACCCAAGGACAAGGTTTTTAATGGGAGACAATGTATGTTTTAACTGGTGCCACTTTAACTAAAAGTGCTAAGTACTGATTATTAAAAGACTGGATAAAAACATATGCATCACTGCATCCCATCAGTGAACATGGGTCAAACAAGGCAGAGAACCTCTCCGCAGCATCATGATTAATAATCCGCCTTTGGGCCCTAATTCCCAGGGGCAGAGGATCCAGAGGAAAGTTAATGTCAAAGAACACACAGCTATGATCACTCACATGAACATCTACACGAGCATTTACTATATCAAGACCAAGTGAGAAGACAAGGGCCAGGGTGTGATCCTTAATGTATGTGGGTCCAGTAACATGCTGAGTAAAATTAAGAGTCTGTGAGAGATAGGAGATCCGCAGCTGTGTTACATGCAATATTATCGATATGCAGGTTAAAGTCCCCAATAATTAGGAAACACTCCATAAATAACGTTCATTGTTATGCAGATGATACTCAGTTATATCTATCGACCAAGCCAGATAAAACTCATCATTTACCATTTAGCTGACGCTTTTATCCAAAGCGACTTACAATTGCTATACATGTCTGCCTCTGGAGCAACGAGGGGTTAAGTGTCTTGCTCAGGGACAAAATGGTGAATGGCTCACAGTGGGAATCGAACCTGGGTCTCCCCAAAGGCAAGCATCTTATCTATGCACCACCACCACCCACATTTAGCTAAACTTCAAATGTGCCTTCAGGATGTAATTTTCTCATATTAAACTCAGATAAAACCGAGGTTAATGTTCTCTGGCCCAAGCACCTCCGTGATGCATTATCTAAAGATATAGTTTCCCTTGATGGCATCGCCCTGGCCTCCAGCACCACCATGAGGAATCTTGGAGTTACCTTTGATCAGGACATGTCGTTTAAGTCTCACATGAAGCAAATTTCAAGGACCACCTTTTTTCACCTACGTAATATTGCAAAAATCAGGAACATCCTGTCTAAAAATGATGCAGAAAAACTAGTCCATGAATTTGTTCTGGGCTGGATTACTGCAATTCCTTATTATCAGGCTGCTCAAAAAAGTCCATTAAGACTCTTCAACTGATCCAGTATGCTGCAGCACGTGTTCTGACAGGAACCAGGAAAAGAGATCACATCTCTCCTGTTTTAGCTTCTCTGCAATGGCTTCCAGTAAAATCCAGAATAGAATTTAAAATCATTCTTCTTACCTACAAAGCTCTTAATGGTCAGGCACCATCTTATCTTAAAGAGCTCATAGTACCTTACTACCCCACCAGAGCACTGCGCTCCCAGAATGCAGGGTTACTTGTGGTTCCTAGAGTCTCCAGAAGTAAAATGGGAGCCAGAGCCTTCAGCTATCAAGCTCCTCTCCTGTGGAACCAGGTTCCAGTTTGGGTTCAGGAGGCAGACACCATCTCCACATTTAAGAGTAGGCTTAAGACTTTCCTCTTTGATAAAGCTTATAGTTAGGGCTGGCTCAGGTGAGTCCTGAACCATCCCTCAGTTATGCTGCTATAGGCCTAGACTTCCCGGCGGGGCGTGCCTCATCACCCCGGCGTGCAGGCCGTTGCGGGCGTCCGCTCTGGCCGGCGCCCAAGGGCGTAAACAGCTTACCTACCTGGTTGATCCTGCCAGTAGCATATGCTTGTCTCAAAGATTAAGCCATGCAAGTCTAAGTACACATGGCCGGTACAGTGAAACTGCGAATGGCTCATTAAATCAGTTATGGTTCCTTTGATCGCTCCAACGTTACTTGGATAACTGTGGCAATTCTAGAGCTAATACATGCCAACGAGCGCTGACCTCCGGGGATGCGTGCATTTATCAGACCCAAAACCCATGCGGGGTGCCTCTCGGGGCGCCCCGGCCGCTTTGGTGACTCTAGATAACCTCGAGCCGATCGCTGGCCCTCGTGGCGGCGACGTCTCATTCGAATGTCTGCCCTATCAACTTTCGATGGTACTTTCTGTGCCTACCATGGTGACCACGGGTAACGGGGAATCAGGGTTCGATTCCGGAGAGGGAGCCTGAGAAACGGCTACCACATCCAAGGAAGGC
>NC_060167.1:37507302-37516664 GCF_021292245.1 Micropterus dolomieu
TGGATAACTGTGGCAATTCTAGAGCTAATACATGCCAACGAGCGCTGACCTCCGGGGATGCGTGCATTTATCAGACCCAAAACCCATGCGGGGTGCCTCTCGGGGCGCCCCGGCCGCTTTGGTGACTCTAGATAACCTCGAGCCGATCGCTGGCCCTCGTGGCGGCGACGTCTCATTCGAATGTCTGCCCTATCAACTTTCGATGGTACTTTCTGTGCCTACCATGGTGACCACGGGTAACGGGGAATCAGGGTTCGATTCCGGAGAGGGAGCCTGAGAAACGGCTACCACATCCAAGGAAGTCAGCAGGCGCGCAAATTACCCACTCCCGACTCGGGGAGGTAGGGTTAGGTCCCAGTGCATCATGGGATTTCCCATGATGCACTGAGCTCCTCTCTCCTCTACTTTCTCTCCCTCTGTATGCAACCTCATCCCATTATTGCATGTTACTAACACAACTTCTCCCCTTTCTGGTAGTCTTGTGCTTTCTCGTCCCTCTCCTCTCACCTCCTGTCACTTCCTGCAGGTGTTTTCTGGCTCTGGAGCTGTGGAGTCTGGATCTGTGGTTGCGAGTCACCTGCTGCCCTCTGCTACAATTATTGTTACTAGTCCTATTGTTATTATTGTAATTATTATCATTAAAATTACGATTATTATCATTAACACTACTGTAAATATCTGTACCATTATTCATTCAGTTTATAGCAACATTACATTTACTGTCTGTACCTCTGTGTGTATATTGGTATATTGTGTAGGCTGCCTCCCTCCCCTCTCTCTCTCTCCTTCCATCCCACTCCCTCTTTCTCTCTGTTGGGCAGATGGCCGCCCACCCTGAGCCATGGTTCTGCTCGAGGTTTCTGCCTCTTAAAAGGAAGTTTAATGAACTTCGTCACTGACAACAGCTACATAAAAACAGTGAAATAAAATGTGCAGTGGTATTTTTTGTTTGTTTATTTATTAACTCTTTGTGTAGCCCAGAGATTTAAGATTTATCACTCAACAGTGACTGAGAAGTGCAACAACACAGCATTCACGAGCTTTGTTGTTGGAAAAGACACAACAAAAAAATAGCACACACTAATGTCAATAATGGTTTCAGATAACTAACACTGGTGAGTGTGATACATAGCTATCTTGAGAGATGAATTGAAGGGCTCTAGTAAATGGCGCCCAAGGGTTTAGGGTAGCGCGTGTAGTGTTACTGAAGTTTGTGGCCATATTTATTATGGATACTGGCACAAACGGCTATCGGTAACTGTATAAAATGTCTGGTGTTTACCTTCAAATGCGTACAGGTCAGGCCCTTCAGTAGTATCACAACACCAAATGATCCTACAGAAACATTCTAAACTGTGCTGAGCCACTGACTGTGTTTGAAACGGAAGGCAGTTGCCTCGCTGCCTTGATACCGTAGTAGACAGCTGCCTCAGAAGGCATCACTTTCAAGTGAAAGCAGCTCTGTTTACATTAGTTTCGAACAGCCTTCTAGGTCAGCACTTACGGCAACATGTGACATCAGCACGCTGTCTTGCGTCTCTTCTGGCTGTCAGAAGAGACGCTAGCCTTAGCATCAGCTAATTGGCTATTGAAAAACAAAATGGCTAACACACGCCTCAGTAATCACACTGAACAAACTTGGTTGGTTACAGTCACAGGCTAATGTGATAGTTCAGTGTTTAGTTCTCGCTAGATTTTCAAAAATCGAAGCAAGAAAACTACTAAAAACTTTTAAAAACATATATTTGTTTACAAATTCGGCTTGTTTGTCTGCCATCTTGACCAGTTTTTGAAAGCTCCAGCGGCCGCAGCCGCGCTGCTTTATAGGTAATAGTCAGCATCAAGTCACCATCGATGCTGCCTTCAAAACTGGCCGTTACTGGGGAAGCTTGAAGGCATCTCAGGAGACAGAAGAGATCATTCGAGCCGTTTCGCACAGCGCTCGATGCCTCGCTGTCCTGTTAGACACCTTCTGTGCAGCAGTTTAACCCGTTTCGAACACAGCCCTTGTGTTAATGAACCAGGAACCAGGAATTACTATTGAAAGATCTAGAACTGTAGTCAAGTTGTTTCATAGAGGACTCCTTAAGCGAATGGGGATTTAGAGGAAGTCAAATTTAAACTGAACTGTGTGGCCAAAGAGCCAATGAACCGCAGGCAGATTTTGTTGGGATAAAAACAATTATCTTTAAGATAATTAGAGAGCACAATTGGTAAAATGAAGCTTTTATTCTATGACATTAGCAATAACAAAGAAGTCTGTGGCTGTTTATTTAGCATAATAAAGGCTGTGTTGAGCGAGCCAAATAATGTGGGTCTGGCCAGACAAAAGCAGTCCATCAAAACTCATTAGAGCTAGGAATGAGAAACATTAGGAATTTATAATGCTTGGTTAGGATGTTGAAAGATCACCATTGGAGCTCTGAACATAAAGGATGTGTTTATTGTTGTAAAATGACTATAATTATGTTTACTTTCAACAATATAGTGAGAAGGTAGAAGGCCCACTTTGTATTCTACAGAGAGAGGCACGGCGTTATTATTTATGGCTTTCCCCTCAGCTATAAATGGCCCAATCTGCATGCTGTTTTGCCACCACCTGTAGACAGATACAAGAGGTCAGGAGGCTAATGTCAGCCAGAGCTTTTGTAGTTTGACATAGTAAATCTTGTCAGAGGGCATAAACACTATCTCTCAGCACACTGACAAGCCTCCTTTGTCTCAGAGAATGTGAAAGTCTTATAAAAACTGTATTATTTATCTTCTCCTCCGCCGCTTGTGCCTAAAATGGAGAGAAGGGAAGATTGAGCAACACAGGAAAAGAAGAGGTTTAGGGCCAAACCGCTGCAATAAAAGTGATGTATGAGATGTCACTCAGTGATTGACTCAATACATCACCCTCAAAACACAAGCATGTGCACACACACACACACACACACACAAATAAACTGCAGTGCAGTGAAGTACTTGGTAGACTTGTGTCTGCCTGTAGGCTAATAGATGCAAGATAAAATAGGAACTTTGCAAACATAGGATGGTGCAATCCTTTATTGGGCTGCGTTAGCCCCACCAGAATATCCACACTCCCATGCTCTCAGACACCCACAGATTTTTTGTGGTGTTTCAGAAGCAAGAAAGTTAAGAATAAGCTGGTGGTAACTAAGTGGAATAACGGCGCTGGCAAGTCTGATTGATGTGTCTATTGGTGCTCACTGATGCTTGATGCTTCCAATGGCGCTTATGAACCTTCTCAGAGAACGAAGGTCTGAAATCAGGATGGCACACGGCCTCATTGCTGTGGAATAATAGATGAGTTTGTTTCTGTTCTTTGTTTATAATGAAATCTGTCTTCAGACGCTGTCAGTCCAAGTGGGTCTACAGGTAGATAGAATCAAAAAGTATTAATACATGTTTATGTTATTTGGTTATTTGTTTACTCCTCTGTTCATTAGTTTGTCCCCAGTTTTTTTCTGACAAAATGTGAAGTGTCCTGCTTGTATAGACTCATTGGGACACAGGGGGTGTAACATAATATTTGTTCATTAATCATGTGCAACATTTCAGATATAGTTTATCGACCCGTTCTCATCTCAGGGCGTTATATACGGACGATTTGAGAGAGTGACAAAGCGTAGTCTCTATGAACCGGAAGTGCTTGTTAGCTAGCGGTAGCAAGCTAGCTAGCTACGTTCGTGATTAAGGTGTTGACAGCGCCCCAAAGCCCCTACCCTTACCACAACCATCAGAAATGTTTGGACTGTCACAAGCCAGCTCTTAGCCCGTGGCAAAAAGGAGGTGAGACACAACAGGTTTGCAAGCCAATAGTATGATTTATTATAAAAGTAAAAGAAGAATCAAATGATTAGCAATAATATGTGGTGTGGCAAAGTATGACTATCAGTTGTGTGAGCAGTGAATGGATGAGTGAGATGTGTATGTTGTCAGGATTAACAAAAGAGAAACACCAGACAAACCCAGTAGGACGTCAGCCTAGGAGGAGAGAGAGCAAAAGACTGATCAGTCCTGGCTAAATAAGCTCTGAAGGTAGAGTTGCACAGGTGATTGCCCAGCCCAATCAGCCTCCCTGCCTGGAGCCTCCTGCAGGAGAAGGAAGCCGGAATGGGGGAGGGGTCGTAACAGTACCTAAACCTAAGTCACTGACTTTATGTATGCCGACCAGTTGCGCCTCACGGCCGATGTGCTAGCAGGTAGGGTTAGCCTCCCTGTTGCTGCAACGTAGCAAACGGGGGCGTTTCATACGGACAAATCCTTAGGCTTTGTCACACTGTCTGAAAGCGTCAGTTATGACGCTTGAGATGAGAATGTGTTGGTTTATCAGGTTTAGGCAAATAATATCTCATCGTTGCATTTCCATCTCTCAGATTTACTAACACAATGTCCTTGTTTAGCTGTTTTTTAGTGAATTTGGAGGTCCATATGCATGTATTTGGCACCTGATTTAAAAATACAGCAAGTCAGTGAAGGAGAGCTCGTAAGTGCAGTTCTGCTGTGGGATTTCTATGAAATCACTAAACTCAGAAAAGATTAGAAAATGTTTGCTTTGTCTATAGTTGAGAAGAGCTATAAAACTAAAAACATATTGTTCATGGAATTGTGATCTTCAATCAAGTTATCAAATTATGAATACATTAGATGGCATTAAACACGTTCATGGGAAACAAAAAGGAGATGAAGTGATATAATAAGATGAGAGAGAGGAAGAGCAGCTCAGAGCGGAGCCGGCGCAGGAGATGGTGTTGATGGTGCTGAGGTAAATGTATTCAAATGAACATTTAAATGTCTTAGCAGAAGAAAGTACAGTTGCAGCCAGCAGGTAATTTACAGTTCTTTGTTGGCAAAGTTTAAATTCAAGTTTTATGAACACAAAAAACTCCTAATTCACTATTGTTTTTTTTTTAAATTTTACTATAATTTGCTGTATAGTAATCAGAGAAATGTAATGTGTTCAGTAATTGCTACATTTTTCTTTCCAATACATTTTTTATTGTTTACAAGCTTATATTAAATGCACGTTTATTTCTGTCACCACAGCCTTCCTTGTGGCTCTTGTAAATCCCATCTGCACTGTGTTTACACCTTGTCTTCAGAGGCACAGAATTTCCACTGCAAATACATAATCAGAAGAATACATAATCACTTCTGTTAACATGTCCTCTCCTAATATTTGTGCAATCCTCCCTGAAATGCATACGCAATGAGGAGACAGGCGCAACTTGGGAAAACAAATAACGCAGAAACTGCGACTCCCATCTGGTGATGGATTTGGTGTAGAATGCGTCGTCTAAGGTGTAAAAGTCTTAGTAAACATGTTTGATAATTAGCACGCCAGCATTTATGATCACTTGTAAAGTGACGATTTAATTTTATTTAAATCGTCATTCATGCAAATTTGCATGAATGACGATTTAAATAAAATTAACACAAAATGAAAGGTGAACAAAAGTTTAATATCTCCTGTTTTCCACATAAAGACAAAACCCAGCAGGATTTATATACTTTATCTAATAGAAAATTGATGTAATAGAGTGTGGGTGGGGTTTGTGCATGGGGAGGTGGAGTGGTGACTCAGGGAAGACACTTGAAGTCGCCCCTCCTGTTGGCCTTGCCCTTGACGCTGACAGTGCTGTTGCCCTTGCGCTTGAAGATGTCAGATCCTTGTGTGTAGATGTGTGTGTGCAAGCAGCATCGCTCGGATGGAGACACTTAGATGGCAGTCACCATGACAGGGTCAACAAGGAGGGAGAGCACTGACACTGACATCACTCGACCTCTGATGACCGCTCTCTCTCCACACACACACACACACACACACACACACACACACACACACACACACACACACACGCATGCATGCTTCTTGTTCAAACACATTCAGATAAAGTTACACTGGACCACAGTTAGCTGAAGTAGGTAAAAATGATTTGAGATTTGGACACAGAATGGGTACACAAAAAGATTTCAAATCTCTGAAGCACATCAGGGGATGTGAAAACAGTTACTTAGGAAAAGATTGATGGTGATTTTTGACAATCTTTTTATTCTAATCTGTGTTATTGTTATGGAGTTGCAAGGGACATTTAAAGTGGTGAATCAAGAGATGGATAGGAGTTGAAACTTCTTCACACCTTGATCAATAATATTGTTCTATAGGTGCACCTCCATTGAGGTGTAAATCTTTTTAGGTAAATAAAATGACTCTTACCAGTGTTTGTGGTTTGATGATAATTATAAAATCATCTGAAAGGGTAGGGTTGGTCCCAGAGCAATTTACTTTAATGCAATTACAATAAAATATTTTAAGTCAGGCAAATTAAAGTTGAAGAGAAAAAAAGAAGTGGAAGGATTTGGAAGTTTTTGAGCTTTGTATGCTGAAGGAAATACAGATATTAGGGTAGTGATGTGAATGCTGCAGCCACAATATACTGTACCATTATTGTCAGGAGTTGATTTGGAAGAGGGTAGGGTTGGGTTAAGGGTCCTACTTACTTTACATAATTTAATTCCAGATATTTATATTCTATTAAAGGCTATTTGTTTTGAGCCTTCTGCTTGGCTGCACCGCAGACTCCTGGAGGCTAAAGAGGTTGTCACGGGTCAGTGGGTTGCACCCAGTCGGCATACCTGAAATGATGAAGTCATTTAGAGACTTACCTGACACACTGGATGGCTGTGTTAAACCCTCATAGCAGGGAAGATGGCCAAACAAAATCATGGATAAAAATCAGTGAGGAAAGGCGTAATGAGGTTTGATTTTATTTCACTTCCTTTCTGCCGGCAGCATTTGCGTACTCTAGGGTCCGTGTGATGAAAAAATCATCATCAGAGGGGGTACGCGTAGGGTCTATGCGGACGTTTGCATGCCTACCGTCCACACCAGGTCTGCGCGGAAACTAGAGCTACCAGGGCACCAACCAATCTACTGCACATGTGTGGAACGTGTCATCATACCTGGTAGACTGGGCCGGTTACGGCCCGGAGGAGCGCTCCTGGGTTCCCTCCAGCCAGATCCTAAACAAGACCCTCCTGACGGTCTTTTACAGGGCCCATCCAGATAAGCCGGGTGGGCCGCCTGGGTTGTGGGGACAGCTCGGCTGATGGTGAGTGTCCTGGTTTCCTTTTGTTTTGCTTTATTTCTCCCACTGTCTTGCTCTGCTCTTCCTCTCTCACCCCCTTCACTCCTGAGCCCAGCCAACAACCTGCACCTGCACCTCGTCAGCAACCTCCCCAGTCTGCCACACCTGCCAGTAATCAACCTCATCTCAGCAAGTATTTCAACCCCGGTTCTCCACACCAGCTTCGCTTGATCGCCGTTGCTCCCAACCTGGTGCCAACCTCTCCTCCATCTCCTCTTCCCTAGCCCACTCTGTAAACCCTCAATAAACCTCCTTCCCTCTGAGTGTTGCGTTTGGGTCAGTTCTGTCCAGTCTCACAACAGAGAGAGGTGAAACTAACTAAATAAATTCATTGTCATTGTACTGACTAAATCCTTAATGAAGTCTAGTAACTGGTTACTAATACAGCAGATTAAGTTTAGACGTGTGCCCGTGCAGCCTCACAAATATCAAACGGGGACTTCGATTATGTTACTATTATCTAGCAAGTTTATTTTCCTCCATATATCATACAGTGGCAATATCTTAACTCGTAATACATGTAACCAAACACCGTGGTGCCTTGCTCACCCCCAGGCTAGACGCTAGCACAGTCAAAAACTGTTTGCTTCCCAAATCAGCAGCACCTGTGTCTGGGTTTCCTCTATGTTAAATAACCTACCCCCGCTGACTCGAGATCAGCTGAACTACAAAGCACATACAGCCCCTTAGTGGCACAAGACAAAAATTACATAAAATAATACAGAATGAATATGGCTCATACAGTCATTTCTGGTTAAATGCGTTTAGGTCTTAAGAGAATGGTTGTTTTGCCAGAGATGCCTATAGCAATGTGAACCACATTTTATGCAAAAACAAATCTAATTATAGTATATGAAGAAGAATGCATATATGCCATAAATGCTTATGTTACAGAACTGTAAAGTGCCTCAGCGCATATCACTTTCATATTATCATTATGATATCATACTGTATTATTTGGCATCACACTTTAAGCTGAAAAGTTGTGCTTTTCTGTTCTTAAGTAAGAACTGGAGCTTATTTGACTGTGAAAGAGCAACAATGATGCTTACACCTGTTTAAACATTATGTGCATTTTCAGATTATTTCCTTGTGTGTGAATATGAGTGATGTGAATGTGATATATAGTATCAATACTACTAAATAACTACAAGTCAACATCCTGCTTTAAAAACTTGACTTTTGTTAGTACAAAAGTGTGTGTATATATATATATATATAATGGATTAATATTACTGATGAAACATGTACGAAGCATCATCTGTATGCATTCTTATCCCATTAATGCATGTCACTAACTCGACTTCTTCCCTTTCCCAAAGTATTGTGCTTTCTCGTCCCTCTACTCACTCCTTCTGTCGCTTTCTGCAGCTGTGGAGTCTGGATCTGTGGTTGCGGGCTATCTGCTGCCCCGTATTCCTGCTCAACACCCGCTGCGACAATAATCCATCCATCCATCTTCATCCGCTTATCCGGAGTCAGATTGTGGGGGCGACAATTATTATCATTATTATAATTATTATTATTATTATTATTAATATTATTATTGATATTTGTAGTATTGCCACCTAAATCTCCAAAAAACAAGTTATAAATATATACTTTTATTTTTTTAAAGGCTCAGTAATTTCCTCAAACAGCTAGGCACCCTAGTTTTTCACAGTACAGTATTGTCACATTAGCGATATTGAGTTATTTGGTCAAATATTCTCAAATATTCTCATTATATTTGACTTTGTCAATATTGCCCAGCTAAATGCTTCACATTTATTACACTATGTGTCCATGCAGTCACACTATGACTGAGCTCATGAAAAGCCTGTGAGTACACCTGGTATAACATTAAGTTGAGCAGTAAAATGGGCAGAATTTTAAAGGTGATAGATGGCACTCTGTAAGATGTTCCACCCAACAGCCCTTACTCTGGAGTAGGGACATGCACCATTATGGGTTATAGAGTGAAGTTATCGTCATGGTTATCATTCATATAAGATGTTGGACGTTATATGGAGTGAGAGACTGCAAAGACACGTTATTATTCTCCTCTTCATTTTTAACTTTGACCTACCTATCGTGTTCCTGAGGTAACCACTGCCACAGTAATGTGCATACACACACACACACACACACACACACACACACACACACACACACACACACACAGAAAAGATGACTTCTACAGAGGAGGTCATTTATAATTAGTTACAC
>NC_060167.1:37516684-37557655 GCF_021292245.1 Micropterus dolomieu
AGGGACATGCACCATTATGGGTTATAGAGTGAAGTTATCGTCATGGTTATCATTCATATAAGATGTTGGACGTTATATGGAGTGAGAGACTGCAAAGACACGTTATTATTCTCCTCTTCATTTTTAACTTTGACCTACCTATCGTGTTCCTGAGGTAACCACTGCCACAGTAATGTGCATACACACACACACACACACACACACACACACACACACACACACACACACACACAGAAAAGATGACTTCTACAGAGGAGGTCATTTATAATTAGTTACACAGCACGACAGTAGTCCTGCTCCGCTACACACAAAGACAACTCACAGCATACAGCATCAACTGTGTGCACAATAGTAATCAGTATTCAGGCAATCAAGTAATCACATTTTTAAAAATGCATATTCGACTGGTGTGTACAACAATGTAGGCTGGATGTTGAAAATTAATAAGCAACCCATTTTGCTCACGTTTAATATTGCATTGCACTTTTAACACCATGTTTTTCAACCAGAATCAGCAGTGTGTGTGCTTTCAGCAGTGTGTGACAACTCTATACCTCCATGCCAGCCGTGAGACAGGTTGCCACAGAAAGCCTGGAGAGAGCTGCAGGCTAATGCTCAACAGCAACAGTCAACATTGGAACTATGGAACTCTTTGTTCTTCGAAGCAAGTCTGGGAAAACTTTGGTTTCCCACCCTGGATGAGTCTGAGCTCAGGTATTTCTCTCAGAAAGAAAGCTCACACCTGCTCCACCTCTAGACTTAATTTCCCCATTCTGACAGTTTCACTTACATGGACATGTGTTTTAAGATTTACTTTATTGGATTGGCATCTTATTAAAAGTACTTTAAAAGAAATGAAATTACTGTCTAACTATGTGCATTAGCTGTGTGGTAGACTGTAGACCTGTTCAGCATGGCTCTACAGACCATTTTACCTGAACTAAAGATCCATGCATTAAAAAAATTCCACAAAAAAAAAAAGTCCACAAAAAGTGTGCAACAAATAATCAATATGCTTCAGACACAGTGCTTTTTGGATTGTCCAACAGCACCTGAAACCCCCTCCTCTCACTCCTTTCTGTTGTTGGAATTGTGGGGGACGACAATTTCTGTAACCTTTTCTAGCTCTCACACCACTGCCTTTTCTATTCACTGTTGCATTGTTTCTAAACTGTTTTGAGCCCACACAAAGGTTGTACAACATACCCAGCTCTGAACCTCACGTTAAAACGATTTGGCTCTTAGCTTAGTACATAAAAAAGTCATATTGGGAAACAAACCTCCTCTTACACCAAAGCTTCTTTGAAGCACAGACTTCCCTCAGTTTTAATTGGTCAACAGAGGCTCAGTTCACTATCGTTGTCTATTCTAGATACTTAGGGCTCCAAACTAACTTTTTCACCACCTTCCTTCTTTTGATTTCTACCTGACAGGCACAGACCACAGTATGTGCGCCTGCAACACTGGGGCCCTGCAGGGGACTGTCCTCGCTCCCTTCCTCTTCACCATGTAAACCACTGACGTCATCTACTGTAGGGGTGGTGATGGTGCAGTGGATAAAACACATGCCTTTCGTGTGAGAGACCTGGGTTCGAATCCCATTATGACCTATCCACCATTGTGTGTCTGTTGCTCCAGAGGTGACTCTGCTGTAGTTGGAAGGGTATCAGCAAGGGTGATGAGAGTACAGGCTTTGTCACATGATGGGAGCAGAACCATCTGTAACTCTGCAGTTGCATGCAGTAGGTTGAGGGTAGCAGAAGCTAATAGACTCAACGCACTCATCCGCAAGGCCAGTGATGTTGTGGGGGTGGAGCTTGGTCTTCTTGGAGCTCAGGAGGTGCCCGTTAACCAGAGGTATTATAGAAGTAATTTAGTATTGAAATACTAAATATGAAAATTGTATTTTGAAGTACTGTTAAATATTTGTGAGAAGTCAGCGTGATGAGAAGAAGGTCAGGGTGAAAAACATGTAGGTTTCCAGCTTTCCATTCATTTTTAACAGAAATTGCTACAATTCTTAACAGCTCCTGTGAAGTTTCAGTATTGGTTTTAGTAGCTGGGCTACATCTTTTACCAATTTACATAATGTTCTAGCTAGCTATTTGTAGCAGCCCTCATAGTTACCGTTAGTTTGCTACTTTCAGCCTATGTTAAGTTTTTGTTGGTTGTGCACAAAAAAACTGTTTTAGACTTGTTGTCATGACTCTATAATGCCATTAGATAGTGTAAGACACAGGTGATTTCATGGTACATTGAGTATTTTTTAAAATACAAAGATACAGTAGTTTATTTGGGTACATAGCGTGGCAGCAGTGGAATGGCGACAAGGCAGCCTGCAGATCTGTCCACAGACATTTCTTGTTTATCGGCCTCAGGAGTCATCAGGAGGCATCAGCTGAAGACCATTACCTCAAAATGCCAGATTAATCAAACTCTACAGCTGAAAGGCTGATGACCTCCACTTTGATGACATTCTCCTACATTTGCTGTTTTGAGGTCATTGGCAATAGCAGTTGAAAACCTCAGACACTTTCATAAAATGATTTCTAAAATATAACTAATCTAGGGCATGACCAGAACAAGTGTGTCAGATCTCCTCGGGACTGTGACATTCATCAAAGAACACACTGGTCTCTGGGTAAATTTGTGTTGATAAAGTTTGCTAAACTCTCCTCCATGGTGTGTCACTCACAAAATAAGGAATAGAATAATTTGATTTGTTAGAGTAAAAACTTATATGAATAATTGTGTTTCTCTTTCATTACGTAGACAGCTCTTCAACAAGTTGGGAGTAACAACTTCAACAAAGATCGACAACAAAATGCACAGACAACAGGACAAAGTAGTGAAACAGAGTTAATAAATCATTGTAGATGTAGAGTTATATGGGAGAAATACTTGTCATTGGAATGAGTGTGCGTGTGCATATGAGATGGTATCTGAAGAAAGAGGGAAAGGATAGGTCATGTAAGAGAAAGAAAGGGAAAAGGGGGGGCTGTGTATACAAATGCAACAATGTTCAGTCTTGAGATTACACTAAAATGCTGAGTTAGGAGCTGGTCTTGAAAAACTATATAACCATTAGCATTTCTAATGCTGCAATGAATGATATAATATTTAAAATATATAAATACATAATGTCCAATCATCTGTCCGTTTAAATTTGTGGGCTCAACTCTGCTCTTTGGTGTCTGATCAACTGGTCCGTGCATAGGTGTCATTTACACTGAGGACACTGGGGACATGTCCATGACTTTTTGAAATGGCTCATTTTGTCCCCATTACTCTTTTTTTAAAGAATAATTTGTTTTAGAAATGTTCTTAAATATAGCTTGCAGTTAAATAACAAATGAAAATGTATTTAGAAAGGTTTATTTGCACATTAAGAAAACATGCAATGCAGTTAAAATATAGATGAAACAAATGCAATATCCAAAAAAGTAACTTATGGTATAAAAAAACAACCAGTAGCCTAACTTTAACAACTTCTTGACACAGCTTCTTTTTGGCCAAGTTTTCCATTCTCTCCCTGTTAACATGACAGAAGAGGAGGAAAGACTAAATCATGCCTGCATATGTGTTGCCTCAGCAGGGATGATATTATACATGAGATTACAAGTTGATCTACAGGAGAAACCGATCTGAAAGCAACACAGAATGCCTGAGAGCTGCATTACATTATATTCTATTATATTTATATATTTTAAAATGTGAAATGTTTCCTTTTACATAAATAAAAACAATTCCACCGTAAATTGTTGCAGAAACTTTTTACCAGAATGCAGGAAATGAAGTGTTTAATGATCAAAATTTCCTGGGAGAGGTTCCTCCAGACTCCTTGCTCATATATCTATATCCTTAAACACTGTTTAAGGATCTTTTTGTTTAGTTCTCGTGAACCTAATATCGCATATTGTGAAATCTCACGAGCTAAGTGTCTCTCAAGTGTCTCAGTGTCCTAAACTGAGCCCTTACAGTATGTCCCCACCACTTTTCAGCACAAAGTGACGCCATTGCAGTGCAGAGTTGGCTACTGGAACGCACCTCCTGCTATTGCATTCAGTTCAGAAGCCTCTTACTCAATATGAGTATGCCCCGCTTGTTCTTCAGCATGCAGACTTTACTGCCCTTCCCTATCACACCTTTTAAAAGCAGGTTTCTCCTGCAGTCAGTCACATTCATGTTGTGATTGTTACAAGTACCTGGGAAGGACCTGACTTTCAAAACAAATACAGATATGCTCTATAAAAAATAAGAAAACAGACACTGTATTTCCTGTGAAAATTGATGACCCTATCTCCATCCAATTCTTTTGTTGTGTCTGAGGTGGCTGTGGTTCAGGAGGTAGAGCAGGTTGCCTATTTACCACAAGGTCAGTGGTTCAATCCCCAGCTCCTCTAACTGCATTTCAAAGTGTCCTTGGGTAAGATACTGAACCCTGAATTGTTCCACCAGTGAAGGAGTTAAATTTTCTGTTTGAGCACTTAGGCTCAGTGTGTGAATGTTAGTTTCTGTTTGAGCACTTAGGCTCAGTGTGTGAATGTTAATTTCTGTTTGATTACTTAGGCTCAGTGTGTGAATGTTAATTTCTGTTTGAGTACTTAGGCTCAGTGTGTGAATGTTAGTTTCTGTTTGAGCACTTAGGCTCAGTGTGTGAATGGTGAATGCGATGTAGTGTAAAAGCGCTTTGAGTGGTCGAAAAGACTAGAAAGGCGCTATACAAATACCGAGCATGTTTTAACCTTTGGTCTCAGCATGGTGTGATCATCTAAAAGTCAACAACAAAAATCAATTAAGTTGATAAAGTCAGTGAGCAGCAGCCCTCACTCTTTTTTAACAGAGGAGTTGAGCAAAAGGAAATTGCCATTCATACTTACCACCCCTTAAAGAAATAGTTTGAGCTGCTTCCTTCAAGGAGATATCAAGGACCAGGAGTGATAGATTCAAATATAGATTTTTCATATGCGCAATAATTTGGACTCCAGCAGCTTTTATCTTATTGAGAAAAAAAAATTTTAAGGACTGAATTATTGGCAAAAATGACTTGATAATAGTATTTTGCAGTGAAAACACGCATCACATTTCATAAGATGATCACATGTTTTCTTTTAAGAAAATAGTAAAGTAACTGGTAACTTAAATTAAAGTAGTGGAGTAGAAGTATAAGGCAACATAAAATGGAAATACTGAGATACTAAATATTACATCTTTTACTGCTTCTGCTAAAACCATGCATTTTGCAACAGAGCCACATGAATATGTCACTGCCTGTTACTATATTTTATCATGACATATCCTAAATGGTGTTACTCAAATTTATGATTAACCATTCACATGAGGTCAATTATGATCAAATATTTGATACCAGTAATTTAACGGTGTCTGGTCAGATCATCCAACAATGCCACCTTGTGGCAGAAAGAAAAAACTGCACTATATGTGCATGTAGAAACATCATTACAGGCCTCCCCTGTGAGTAAGTGTGTGTGTGTGTGTGTGTGTGTGTGTGTGTGTGTGTGTGTGTGTGTGTGCGTGCGCGTGTGCGCACAGATCTGTGTTTGTTACACCTTCTGGAAGAGCACCAGCCATGTTGATTTATCCTTCCTCACAGGATCAGACTAGGTGATAGAGGCTGCTTTTTAAGTCCTTTGTATTGGTTAAATAGGCTTTGATATTGATATTCAGCCTCATATTTGTTCATCAAAACATGCATTTGTAACTGTTTTGTCATCTGTGTACATTTAGCTGGGTTCCAGCAGCAGCTCAAACCTCAGCATTCCTTATAGCAGCATATTTCAGTGGGGGTTTGTATGTGTCACAGAGCCACCCTGTCCTCTCTTTCACCCCAAAAAACAGAAATATTCCCTCTTCATCCTGCTCTTCCTCTCTCTATACACCCCTATCTCCCTCCGCCTCCACTCAGCTTTGATCCGCCCCTGCAGCCACGCTGGAAAGATGACAGAGCGGGGAAAGAGAGAGTTGAGAGGAAGGATGGAGAGAAAGAGATGACAGCTCCTCAACAAGTGTAGAGCATCAGGAAAGAGAGAGAGAGAAAAAAAAGAGGAGAATGCTATTCTGATGATGGTGAGCTTCTCACCACGGGAGGGGTAGGAGACATATTCAGCACCAAGATGTGCTGAAGCTGGTTTAAGCATGTACACAATTGCTCTCTTTTTACACACACACACACACACACACACACACACACACACACACACACACACACACACACACACACACACACACACACACACTGGGTTAACCGCCTCTGTTCACCCTCTATTTGGATTGTCGACAGTCTCTGTTGCCATCTACCCTGGTTGACACAGATGTTGACTTGTAACACATCCAGTAATAATCATTCATAGAAAAGTAGATGCTTAGCGGTTGTCAGCAGCTGTAGGATTGACAGACACTCACACACTGATAGAGCACATAAAGATATGTGCACAATAGCTTAAAGGCTGGTAAAGTATTTTAATGTCAACAAATCAAATAACAAAAGAACCTAAACTAACAGTGAATGTATCTACTAACGTGCTACATGTCTGATATCTCGTCTTCCTCTTTGTTATAGAGCTCAATTTTTGACCAATAACTATTTAAACACTTAATAAGCCACACCACTGCACTATGAACACACACTGTAGTTTATTCGGACTCAGTCCAACATCGCCCTGCTGCCCCAAATACTCACTGGAACACCACACGTGGATTCATCCACCCCTGAAAATAGTCCCCAACAAATGCACTATTTCCTCATTTGAGTAACATTTGTTAGAAACTACAGTGTCCGGTTGTTTTAGGAGATTACTTAGCATTTTAAAAGATTTACGTCTTCAGTAGGAACTAATGAGCTTGGGGCTGAGTACTGCATACAGAGTGGGGAAGTCTGTTATTTTTAGAGACAGTCAAGGCCCAGTTTCACCAGAATATGATACATTGAAATTCATCAGTGCACCATCACAATATAGGTGCTAAAGTGCTAAAGGGTTGGTAATCTAGGGACTAATTGGTGAACTACGTGGCTGGCAAATGGAAACATGCTAGCAGTAGTCATAGAATGAAAATTTCAGTTTTGTTGAATTGTACATCACTTTTTTTTTTAACTTTATTAGTGCAATGGGACATAGGACAACAAGGTGACACATTAGCCAGACATTGGTGTAACAAAATATATGCAACATAACACAAAACAGTAAAATGTAACAAAAAGGTTATGGTTTGAATTACGGACAGATTTTCAGCTGTTGATGTTGGTGGGAGAGCTATATTTACATACAACACTGAGAATGGAAGTTGTCAGGAGTGTTTTGTGTACAGTGGGAACAAATTTCACATTACCAATCCCATTTGAAACATCCTGTGCCCGGTGAACTTTGTGGGTGATCTTGCATTGTATGAGCTGCATATAGGCATTTCTACTCATAAAAAGATGTTTTTCCAGATTTGGTCCAGAAATCAGCAAGGAAGAAAAATAATTTAGGTCAATGGCCTTCACGTTTAATTTAGTTTTAATAGAAGATGTGAAGGAAGTGATTTCTCCCAATGCTGTACTTCTGAACAAGGTGGGAGAATGACACCAGGGTGCTTTTAATGAATATAATGTATGTCTGAGATGTGTGATCTCCACTTCAACCTATGAATGAAAGTTAAGTAGCTTTTGTTAAGAAGAAAGTCAGGATTTTTCATGTAGTGCAGTGATGGTGCAGAGAGGTTTTTCCGAAGTTGTAACAAGAGTGTTGTCTGAAAGAATATGAATTGTTTTGCAAAGCGTTTCAAAGTGTGGTGCTTCTAAGCCTCGCTGGTTTTTGTTTTTTTGCTAGGTTGCCAAGTTGATTCTAGGTGACTTGTTAAGGCCCGTTTGAGCTTGAATGGAGGGAACAGGAACGGTTAATAACCAAGTGAGACAGACATTAGGCAGTGTGTTATGAGTGTATTCAACCCAGGGAAGCATGGAGCTCCGAGAGGATGGATTAGAAGAAGTGATGCATCTCTTGATTGGCTCTTTACATTTACATTTACTCATTTGGCAGACGCTTTTATCCAAAGCGACTTATATTTGAGGAACAACATACAAGCATCAACAGAGCATCAACTACAGATCTACAACTGACAATACATACTAGTAAGAGCAGCAATAAATACTAGTAAGAGCCCATAGTACATATCACATCAATGGGGTAAATACCTAGGGAAGGAAGTAAGAGTTAACAAAAAGTACAATCAATACAAGATCATTGTAGGGGATAGAAGAAGAAGAGCACAGGAAGTGCATGTTAGAGGTTAGGAGTTAGAGGTGTTATAAGAGAAAGTGTTCTCGGAAGAGATGAGTTTTCAAGAGCTTCTTGAAGTTAGAGAGGGACGCCCCTGCTCTGATGGCGTGTGGTAGCTCGTTCCACCATCGTGGTGTCACAGATGAGAATAGCCGGGACTGGGATTGCTTTGTGTGAAGGGATGGCAGAGCCAGGCGGCGTTCGTTGGAGGAGCGTAGCGGCCAAGAAGGAACGTAAGTTCCTTTCTGTCTAGCAGTTGGTTTGGGGCAATAAGCAGAGGAGAGACTGGTCGTAGTACCCTGCGAGTTGATCTGTGGACCTCTGTCAGACATAATATCCATAGGCAGACCATGGAGGTAGAAAACATGTTCTACCAGGAATTCGGGGGTCTCCTTAGATTAAAGGTCAATAATGGTAAGAATGACTGTTAAACCTGAGGATGGGGGAGTCCAGTGACATGGTCCACAGCGATGTGATTCTGTGGACGATTAGTTAATGTGAAATTGAATCTACCAAAATACGAAGCCCACCTGGTCTGCCTGGAGTTCGGACATGTCGGACGTGAGGAAAAGGCCACACCAAGACACTGACTGCGCTGCAACAAAAGAAAGCCTGTTGGAACGGTCGCTTGGTTTGTTTGTGTTTGATGTGGAGTTATTTACAGCTTTGCATGTTTGGAGTTATTACTTTGTATTTTTGCATGTTTATTCGATTATGTTATTTTGTTAGCAGTGGTACTACTTCTGTTTCTTTTTTGAGTGCCAAGCCTCTATATTAGTTAAAGATCAATTGTTAGAGCATGTAAATAGCCCATAAAGAAGTTGACTCAAGTGACTCAAGTGAAAGTATACTTCCCTAACTGCCTCAAACTCTATTACCTGTCTCTTACCTGAAAGTCGGTGGTTAATGGCTCCAGCCAGGAAAGTCTCAAGCCGCAGGAACTGTATGGACATCAGGCACTTAGGCTGGCCTGTGGAGCCAGGATAAATGCCTGATTGTTCTATTATTTTAAATGTGGATTGGAACTGTCTAATATATTTTTGGCTTTATGATTGACTACGTCACTGATTTAATGGAAGATGGCCAACCACTTTCTATTTGTGAGCATAGGGCTGACAGTTCTGGACAAGAGGAGCAGGCGGAGTCAAAGTCAGCCACTGAGAGGGAGCTCAGGTAGCAGAAATCTGTGCCACCAACTCAGGTTCTGCGTCTAGGTTGGTGTCAGAAGGCACAGGTAAGGGAACACGTGAGAGGCAATCAGTTGTGTAGTTCTGGGATCCTGGTCGGTAGATAGTGTCGTAATCAAAACAGAATAGGCATGCGGACCAGAGGGCAACACACATTCCAGCCCGACCTATTCCTTTCATACTGATTAGTGGATATCACAGGAATACAGAGGGGTTGAACAGCACAAGTACAGGACTGTCCACAAGGAGTTGCTTGGCTTCCTCAAAGCTGGTTTGTGCTGCCGGGGTCCTTGCAAAGGTGTCTTTGTCACTGGCACATGCATGCACAACTGCACCACAACAACGGCAAAAACTTTGAGTACCAGGATAGTAGACCCAGGAAGGACCTCAGGGTAGCAACATCAGATGGAGGACGAGCTTTCAGGACATCATCAGTGTGCTCTTGGTCAGGCAGGACACCATCTGTAGTGACGGTATGACCCAGGAATCATAAGGGGTGCTTCCTGAAGTGGCATTTGTTATTGAGCACCAGTCCAGCCCCTGTCAGTTTTTGGAGGACGGTGTCAAGGTCCCTGTCATGTTCATGATTCTGGGTTGTTGCTGTAGACAAGGAGGTCATCCAAATAATTCTGGACACCTTTGAGGATGTCAGCTATCATCTTCTGAAAGGCTGAGGGGGTGGATGCAAGGCCATAGGAGACCCTACAGAATCTGAAGACACCATCGTGTGTAATGAATGCTGTAAGGTCTCTGCTATTTTCATGAATAGGCAGCTGGTAATATGCATTAGCCATATCAATAATCTGACCCTAATCTACTATAGTGGGGGCTCGGATCAGTTTTTTGTGTGACAGTTATATTGATATTGTTTCTGTTCCTGTGTGGGCTGCCTCTATTCCATTTTAGTGACACGAGTATGGTCACTAATAAGTGGTGAATCTGTGAGTTGGAGATATTTATTATTCATTATTATTATGACTAAAACTCAGGATATTCTGTCCGTTTTTGCATTACATTTGACCACTTGTTTAATTATTTGTTATTGAGTTGCTGGTTAACAAAAGTGAATTTGAATTTGAGTGGTGAACTGGTGAGAAGAATGAGTATTCTCAAGACCTATTGGATGTTTTCCTATGATTAATAGTGTATTGTTAAGGTTGCTGTGCCCAATTCTTATCCTACCTATTATTACTTGCTCTTTCCGTTGTGATCTTGACATAACTACTCTGTTTTGGATTGAGTATCAATGCCTCCCTTGGGTTGTGTTATCCCATTGCTGTTGCCACTGTTGATTTATTTTTCTCCACACTAAGGACTTACACTTTACACCTGATTTTGATCATTTTATAAGGATTTCAACCATTCTTTTCTGTACTGCTTCTTTTGTCAATTTGTCTGGTCTTTCGTTTCCCAGGATAAATGTGCTGGGACCCACATGAAAGTGATATTTTGTCCTTGTCTAACAAATCTTCCTGTGTATAACTATTCTTGAGTTAGTTAACAAGATTTTTAATGAAACACACCCTCATGACTTTTGGCATACCTTTCTTAATGCTTAATCCTGCAAAGGCTGGCACACTGACTGTGTGCCAGCCTTTGCACAATAATCAAATGTTTTTCTTGTTAAATCTCACTTGGTAACTAGCAACAACTGTCACATCAAACTCTGTACAAACTCTTTCTTATAAGAGCTATCTCATTCCTCCACTATCTTCTCTCAGGCTTCACAAACAACTTGAGCACATATCTATCCAACCCTGCATCCTTTCCTTTTGTCTTGCTTCTATCTTTCCTGACCCCATTTTCTCTGCTCCTCCCACCTCAATACCAACTGCACCGACCGCACCATCCTCCCGTTTCTTTGGCCACTGAATTCTCATCTCTTTCTCCTTCCCCCACCATCTGTGAAATGTACCCAGTCATCATAGCAGCCATTTTTGGGGGACATGAATAATCCAGAAGATCATTGCGATCTTCTGGCTTTTTTTGTCTTTCTGTGTTGCTCAGAGTTCACCGCTTCTATCCTCAACTACCATCCATGTCAAAACGCAACCATGTCTGACATTTCCATCCATTCTTGCAACACTACAATCTACCACCTCAAATGCAACAAGACCCACCATCTGGTCTACCTTGTCCCATCTACCTCTTTCAACTAGACTTGTATCCAAGCACATACAAACCTATACATACTATATAAACCTCCCACATCCCAGGTACAAAACGCAATTGCAGATTCACTTTCTTGTTCCATATCCGCAACAATCCTAACGATAACAGAAATGCCCACACACATTTTTCCATTTTAAGTTTATTTTTGGGGCACATGAAGAGACAACTTCCCCACTCAGTCTCAACACCCCCGGTTCCCTCCTGTCTTCCTGCCACCAGCTGAGATGTTCCATTGTTCTCTTCCATCCATATGTCTTTGTTCATGAAAAATAACTGGTCAGATGGGTAGGTTTCCTGTAAGAGGCCTATCTGCATTTAGATTACTCAGGTGATTTAGTATTTCTGTCCTTTTTTGCCTGAGAACCAATGGACTAGGACAATCCAGTTTACAAATCTAAGAGGTGACCTTTTTTATTAATTAAAAGGTTAGGGGATAGTTCAGGTTTTTTGATAAAGGGCTGGATGAAGTATTTATCCATAGTCAGTGTATTACCTGCAGAGACAATAAATGAAAGACATTTAAAATGAATGACTGACTGCAAAATGCTGTTAACTGTGGAGACAATGCAATATCTTTTCATACCAGAGTATACAGAAAAACGACTTTTGCAGAAGGACACTGAACGTGTCATGGTGGGTTATGGTGGACAAATGGGACTGGACTCAAACAGACAGAACAGTGCAGTTAAATTATTTATTGTGCGTAAATTTATGCAAAATAACCAGTAGGCAGGCAACAAACAGGTAACAGACAGATACAGATGCCACAAAAGCAAAAAACAATAAGGCATCTAGGCAACTTTGATGAATGGCAATGAACAAAGGAAGTATCCTGGTATATATGGTGAGTGGCTGATGGAATGAGTTGCAAGTGAGGAGTGGGACGAGTGGGCCAGGTAACTGCAGAGCAGACGAGACATAAGGGAAGTGAGAACAGGTGTGTATAGTTGGGTGTGGCAGTCAAGTTATAGGAAAAGAAGGGAAAGTCCAGGGCATCTGGTGGACAGCTTGAGGATTGCAGGTCTGCGGAGTTAGAGACAGAGAGCAGTGAAAAGGGCCGGGGATGAGAGAGTGTGGCTGAAGAGCAAACTGTGACAGAACTGGCCGAAGGGGAGAGAGGAGAAAATTCTGGGTTGTGTGGTGGGTGGTTTTTATTTATTTGTAGTTTGGTGTGGAGCTTTCCTTTGCCACAGCCCCAGGCATTCCATATCACCATGTACAATTTTATTTGCTATTCTAGACTGCATATTGACCTCAAAAGGGCAATATGGACACATCTCTATATACAGCATCTACAAATCAGAAATCCTGGTCATTGGGTCCCAGCAAATGGCAAAGCAAATACTGCCATTTGTTGGTTCCCTGATGAATCATATCAGGCCTGTTGCAAAGAATCTTGGTGTCTGGTTCGACAGTAATTTAAGTTTTGAGCAGCACACCACAAAGCTTGTTCAATCATGTTTTTACCAGCTTAGAAATATATCAAAAATATACAATCAACGTTAACTTAAGGACACCGAGACCATCTTACATGCCTTTATATCATCACGCCTGGATTACTGCAACAGCCTTTTTACTCGTTTAATCCAAAAATCTACTGATCAACTCCAGACTGTCCAGAACTCAGCTGCCAGGCTTTTAACAAGAAATATAATCACATAACCCCTGTTCTAGCTTCATTACACTGGCTCCTAGTATATTTTAGAACTTTAAACATAAAAATTTTAATGATTACTTTTTACTCTTCATGGCCTCTCCCTGTTATATCTCTGACCTTTTAGTCCCATACACACCAGCACATACATTGAGATCCTTGAGCTCACTGTACCTTCTCCCTTCTTAAAACATACTTTTATAGAAGAACTGTATTTTAATTTCTTTGTAACATTGTTTTGAAAAGGGCTCTATAAATAAAGATTATTATTATTTTATTATTATATTTTCTCCTTTCAATTCTTATTTGTCATTTGTTTGATTTTAACATGTGCAAATACAACTTAACTCATCTAGACTTTACTCTGAAATGAGATCTCCACCATGTGATGATGCATTCACTAACTCTAACAAAATAACAAAAGAAAAGCCCCAGCTCATCATGCAAAGTGGTGCCCATAAGGAATCCTAATGCACTTCAAGCTCATTACTAAACGCGCGTGGATGACCTGATTAGGATGAGGAGCGATCTGATACAAGTTTCCAATATTTTTATTAAACAGTTATTTCAATCAGTAAAAAAAGAACAGAACATAGATCACCTTGCTTGTCCATAAAAACAATGAAAATAATAATACCAATCAACTACTATGGCTTCAACAGGTGGGATTTTACACAAGGTATCAAAATAAGTATGAAGTATTGGTATCAGTATCACTTCAAGGGTACTGGTTGTGTTACTATACAGCGTTGGGCAAGTTACTTCCAAAATGTAAAACATTATAGATTACTAGTTACTGTCATTTGAGAGTAATTAGTTATTACAATATTACTGTTTCTGAATTGTGATGCAGCAGCATAACTTCATTGATTATTTTAAATCTCCCGACACTCCGACAGGATCGGTCAGGATGAGCTGACAGCACTCTCTCTGATCATGAAAGTAATTAGTTAGAGCATAAACACACAGCTTATAGAAATCTGTTTACGTATGATTCATCAGGGGAGCCACCGTCTTGTTAAGAGGAGCCGAGCTCCCCTGTAGTTTGCAGCCTGCCTACAATCTCAACCATCGGATTCCCACAACAGGAAATAACGTTATTCTTTAAAGGTTCAGTGTGTAATATTTCTGAGGATCTATCGACAGAAATGCAATATAAGATCCATAACTATGTTTTCAGTGGTGTGTAAAGACCTTACATAAAAAACCATTATGTTTTTATTACATTAGAATGAGAATTTATATCTCCATAACCACGGGCTCCCCCTTCGAAGGACGTCACCATGTTGCATCGTCATGTTTCTACAGTAGCTGAAAACGGACAAACGGCTTACAGAGTGCGTTTTGTCACTTCTTGTTCTACTTCTGGTAGAATTCAGGCACTGCAAACACTCATCACTGTTTTTAATACGTATATTAGAAGTAGTAATAATATACTGCAGGGGTCTGCAAATAAGTTTGCATCAGAGTAATATTTTGAACCATTAGATTGTGAATGAGAATATAAACCATAATAATCCCTCATGTCAACATGTTTGGTTAGTTTAGTGGGTAAGGTGCAGGACTGAGTGCAGGATTGAGTGTTTGTTCCCACCTTGAGGCTACTTTTTTTTTCTCTCTTTCTTCAACAATTGGATTCTGCAGCGAATGTTTCTGAGATCACGGCATGTGCTGCTCTGTTTTTCTTTTGTTGTTTGATCCGCATCCATCAACCTACGGTCGCTTTTGCATTTCCCCAGTATCTCCAGGCAGAGGACATTTAAGGGACTCACGTTTTCTGAGGCTCTTTCAGAGGTGTGTCAAGAAGGCTACAGACTCATTTAATGTCGTTCAGAATTTTTCAAAGTAAAAGCTCAGTTCAACTCCAATACTGCATTACAGTAAACAAGCTTCTTGCACTTTTATTTTGTAGGCAAAACCACTAAAGAGGAAGTGATTATGTGAGTAACTGTTGCTGTCTTAACTGAGATCTATTTTTAAGCAAAGCTATCAAAGTATTTATTTATTTATATTTTTTGCTGCTATTAAAGCACCATAATCTGGCAGCGGGACAGATATTATTGCTGGCGGGCAGTTTTGGCGATGGTCCGTAATCACAGAGAGAATGAATGTGAATGTTCACTTGTCAATGTTTGTATAAACTTTAATTAATATGTGGTTTATAATGGACTGTGGGGCAGAAACAGTCATAGTGTTTCACACTCTTGGTTTACATTTTCCATGTTATAGGTCAGTGGCAAAGTCACAATAACATATGGTGTTACTGTATAATTAAGTAAATATAATTTCTTAATATATCTACCTAAAGAAACCTCATTTCTTGACTGGCCACTCTCTGCTGTCTCAGAAGAGACACCTTTTGTGCTGTGTCAGCCACCGTAGCCGTCCACTGCTCTTTGAAAGGTTATGGGGCAGTGGTAGACTGGACAGATGGTTGCAATTCACAACCCTCGTCAACCCACATTGAACCTTTAACGGATTTGTTTTTCTACTGACGAAATGTTCCTCTGTGTTGGTGTATTATTAAAAAAACAAAACACCTAATTTCGTGTTAAAATGCATTTTAACTCACGTTACTGAGATTGTAATGGGTATATTATTAACGATATAATGTGTTATATTACTGCATTACAGCAAAAAGCAACATTACTGTACTCCCAATACTGCTGGTATATATAGGCCTATCAGCATGGTCACAGTTCTACTCAAAAGTAATCAGAAACAGTCCCAGAAACAGGTTTTATTTTCAGTTTAATGTACTTTATGATCAGCGACCTGCCGGCCGGTCAGCTGCAGCGTAACACTATCTGTGTCCATGCCTCATACTGGGCCAAACTAATACTTTCAATATCGTAAATCCACCTTTACATTTGAATGCACATGGGCTCCCGCAGCAGGGGGAACACTTCCTAACAGGGATAACTACCTTGGCACGACGGTGGGCTGAAAGAACCTTTTAGTTCCTTGAAAAGAGATCCCCGGTACTTTCAGTCAAAACACAGCTTAAGGTCTCCCTCCTCACCCACCAGTGCATCTATGTAAAAGAACTACTCACCCCTCTAACTACAACACGATCCCTCTGCTAAACAAACTCAAACCGCCTCCTTCTCCCCAGGACTAAGCTCAGCACCATGGGTGATCGGGCTTTCTGTTCTGGCGCTACTCGGATCTGGAATGCCCGCCCCGATCATCTGAGGGCACCTCAGACTACTGAGACTTTTAAAAAAGGACTTTTTAGCAGATCTTATGAGTTTTAATTAACCTTGCAAGTTGTTGCACTATTTATCTATATTTTATATTGATGTTTTTACCTTGCTTTTATGATGTTACCTGTAGCACTTTGTTGATTATTATTATTTTTATATAATTCAACACTCACTCAAGAAATGTACAGATGTACACAAATGTACTGAGGCGCCAGTTAGCTCACTGCTAGTGCATGTGCCACATGTACAAAGGCTGTGTCTTTGCTGCAGTGTTCCGGGTTTGAGTCCGACCCACAGCTCTTTGCTGCATGTTGTCCCCTCTCTCTTGCCTACATTTCCTGTCTCTCATCTTTGCAGATTGAGATTAACATGAAAACCATATGATCATTTTTGGAAAATACGATTTATTGCTTCAGATAAGGTATTTAAAATGGGTACAACATGACCAAAAACACCATTTAAAGGTTGATTACTAGTTGACGCATTTGTAATAATAATACAATAATATAATATTTATAATAATTAATTTTGTACTTTTGATACTTGGAGGACATTTTGCTGGTAATACTTACATATACTTATGTACTTTTACTTAAGGTTTAATATGTAACATTTTGGATTTTGGATTTTTACTTGAAATTAGTTTTTTTTTTGTAGTATGGTACTACTGCTAGAGTTCCACACTACAAGACACACTAACTGACCAGAACCTGTGACATTAGCCCAGCAGTGTGCATCTCAAGCTGCTTTTATAGTAAATAGATTATGTGTGCGTTTGCACTATGGTGCCCTTTAGCCAGACTTTTGAACGGCCAAAATCCTTGTGCAGCATCGAAAACTGAGGTGGTTAAATCTTCAATACACATCAACAAAAACTGGACAGAGATGTGGAACTTTAATAAAGTTGAAGCCAGTGTTGCGATTGTAATGAATTCTTCTGTTGTGTGATTTAAGTTCATTCGAAGAGTTTTAAAGGATTTATGGAATTGCTACATTTCATGTCTGGCCTCCTGCACCCCTCCTTCTCCTCCTCCTCGCTCTCCTTAACTCCCTGCCAACTGGCATAGAAGGTGCCAGATTAACACACTGGCACACATACATTGGAGATGTTGGTTTGTACGACGTGTGTGTGTGTGTGTGTGTGTGTGTGTGTCTCAGGATAATTGCCTGGATTTATGGGTGACAGGAACAGTTTACTGTGTCATTTGGATTTTCAGGGACAAGGGTTCACTTACCGGTGAATGTGACAGACAAAGAGCCTGGAAAACACACACACACACACACACACACACACACACAAGCTGACTTGGATGCGTCGGAGTTTCACAGCTTAGTGTTTGCATGTGGCAGTGATATCTTGCGTATTGAATGTGTGCAGTGGAGGAGCGCTACATGTAAGGAGACAGATGCTGGAACTCGCAGTGACACACACACACACACACACATACGCATGCATGCAGCCCAAAATCTGACAAACACTGCAATGAAGCTGATGTGCTCAGCGCTACTCACTGTCCCACAGATGAACTCCTGCTAGGAAGATTCACACTAAACCAAAGGGGAGTCTGATCAAATACTCCAATTCCCCACTGTTACCCCCCCTCCCAAACACACACACATGCATAGACACAAAAACAGAGTGCGGGATGGTAGCTGAATACTAATGTCAGACCTATTTACATTTCAGGCTGTATGACTGTCAGCACATCTCTGTTCAGGGAGAGAGTGGGGAATTGTCAAGAACACACAGTTCTCGCCTCGATCTCAGTTTTATTCCAACCTTTAAACCCACAACACAATGTTGGGATACTCCTGCATCAAGGGCTGATAATGAAACTTCATTCAGATGGGGGGAGCCACTATTTCATCTTTCATTTTGTTTACAAATCCTGTGTTTACAGCAGTTCTCCTCTGAGGAACCAGCATGTGTCTCTCTGTCTCTTCATTCCTTTTATTTTGCTTCTGCGTCGCTTCAGACTGACCCACTAAGTAGTCAGAGGCTGCTATGTGAATGGTGCAGCTTTTCAAAGTCTAGACCTATTCAGATGTTCTCATTAGCCGTCCTTCGCACTAGAAGAAAGGCTCTACCAGTGCTCTTCTGAAAGTTTTCACCGATAACAGAACCAATGAAATCAGGAAGCAAATGTTAGTGAATAGAATAAGTCTAAGCTCACGTGTGCCTACGAGACAACAACCTCATGACCAGCATCAGGGCTCTATATTTAAAGTCTGATCCAGTCAGTTGATGGGATAAATAGACGTGTATTAAAGGGTTGTTTTTGTGGGCAAATTTCACTTGGTGAAATACAGGGGCGTTAGGGTAGGTAGGTAACTGGATGGTAAATGAACTGTACTTTCTAGTCTTCTGACCACTCAAAGCACTTTACACCACATGTCACATTCACCCATTCACAGACATTCTTACACTGATGGTTGAGGCTGCATGCAAGGTGCCAACTGCTCATCAGAAACTAATGCATTCACACACACTCACACACCGACAGCACGGCCACCTGGAGCAATTTGGGGTTCAGTAACTTACCCAACGACACTTCAACATGCAGACTGGAGATCAAACCACCACCCTTCTGATTAGTGGACGACCTGCAGTCCCCCCTTTTTAAGCCACTAACTAAGAGAGGCCCCCAAGAGCCACACATTTATAACAGTGTTTAGATCAAATAAATGACGTTACTGTTCTCACTCATAGAATCAAAATATAAAAAATTATAATTTCAATGAGCCAAAGATACAGACGTTTTACTGAGACACACATACGCAGCTTTTTAATGTTCACTATAACTTTAACTTTGCATCTAAAATCTAAAATCTGAAGCTGTGGTGGAGCATCAAATGTGAATTAATTTTGTTACATTTCACCAGCTGGTTTAGTGAGCTGAAGAAAAATCAGTGGTGACTGCAGCCATGGTCAGTACATTTACTCTATTACATTTATTCATTTATCTGACGCTTTTATCCAAAAGCAACTTACAATTGCTATTTATGTCAGAGGACGCACACCTCTGGAGCAACTAGGGGTTAAGTGTCTTGCTCAGGGACACAATGGTGGATGTGTTACAGTGGGGGATTGAACCTGGGTATCTCACACCAAAGCCTGGCATCTTATCCACTGCCCCATCACCACCACCCTACTATTATCATTATTATTATTACTATTAATAATAATAACGGTTATGAGGTATTTGTACTTTACTTGAATATTTTAAGTTAAAATGAGCTCCACTATGAAAATGCTTCCGTACTTTTACTAAAGTAAAATATTGCATGCAGTACTTGATTTTTACAGTGTTGCACTAATAGTTGTATTTAAGTAAAATATCCGAGGACCACTGCCAATACCGGTCTCAATTAGGCAAAGGTTGTAAATAAGGCACGATGGAGGTACCCTTGTATGTTATTTCAAAAACACTGGTTACTTTCATGGTTGGATATTATTCGTTCAGAAGAAAGTGGCAGCCAGATAACATGGGACGGAGGCAGAAAATCTTGGACTTTGGTGTGAAATGGCAGGAACTTTTTTTATTTGTGTGCAGTGAAACTATTATCCACAAACCTTCCTCTGAACAGGTTTCACTGGAACTTCTTTCTGCCAGAGATGAAATCCCAGTGAAAACAGTGACAGCATGCTTGTGGGTAATTTGGGTGAACTCATCCTTTAAATCATGATGGCTGATGGTTTGTTTGTGTGCATGTAGCACTATCTCTGCACATGCACGTGTTTTACATAAATCAGAGTTAAGAATTAAGTTAAGCAGCACAGGCTCCTCTCCATCTATCTCTCTCACACTCCCTGTATTTCATGCTCCACTTATCCATAGTGTTGCCTGCAGCTACTCATCTGAGAACAGAGCAGAGAAAATGAGGGAATCAACTCCAAAGTGGAGGAGGATGATGTGTAAGAACAATCACTGTGCCAGGAGGCATGATAAGCCTTTGAATAGGGGGTTCATTTATGGAAGTTCTTAACCCTGTTGCTTTTTCTGTTTCTCTCTCAGAGCATCAGTGGGTTGTTTGCAGACTGTCAAACAATGAGTTCACCAACTGAGGGTGTCACAGCCAGGTCAAGAGACATTTTAATCAAACATTCACACACACACAGGCGGTGGTACTGAGTCAAACATTTGGCCAGCAGGCATCCACCAGTAGTGGCTGACCAGAATTAGCAATGTGCTCTGTGCTGGCAAGCAGCAATGTAATGATTCTGCGGGGCAAATTCAGTCCTGCACTGCCCTCTTTAGGAGGAATGGTGAAGAGAAGAAGACTTGTGTCTGGGTCCTAGGATCTCATTAGTATCATTAGTCAGTTATCTCTGACACAATATTTCATAACTGTGACAGTGGAAGAAACAGTCCGGGGCCAGATCAACCTAATAGTGGGCCCAAGCAACATTGATGTAAGTCTACAGAAGAGCCTTCCACAGTGTCAGAGCCACCACAAATACAACAATAAATGTGTCTGACATAAACTGCCTACCCCAGCTTTAATATTACTAACTAGTTCATTATTATAACATCCTTGAACAACTGTATTACAAATTCTTGGACTGTAATGTGTGTTTATAATTTTAAGTAATGTTTGAGTAGGAGTCTGCCATACTTGCTGAGAATCTAAATGGATGATATGGAGCCCACTAATTTAGGGTGGAAGATGGTTATGTTGCCTAAATAATAAATCATAAATAATCAAATTGAACACTATGGAAGGTTTTTGGAGCGATATGGTAGACATTGCTGTCCCCCTCCAGTGGTGGAAGAAGTAGTCAGATCCTTTACTTAAATAAAAGTACCAATTCAAACATGTTAAGTACTCCATTACACTTACATAAAAAGTATCAACTGTACTGGTTATGCAGAAAAATGTGCATGTGACTGTTATCATGAGATAATTAGACTGCTAATACTGATGCAACAAATTGTAAGTAACATTTTACTGTTGTTGCTAGTCAAGATGGAGCTAGTGTTAACTACACTGAACAAAATTATAAAGGCAACACTTTTGTTTTTGCCCCCATTCATCATGAGCTGAACTCAAAGATCTAAGACTTTCATATGTACACAAAAGGCCTATTTCTCTCAAATGTTGTTCACAAATCTGTCAAAATCTGGGTTAGTGGGCACTTCGCTTTTGCAGAGATAATCCATCCACCTCACAGGTGTGGCATATCAAGATGCTGATCAGACAGCATGGGGATTGCACAGGTGTGCCTTAGGCTGGCCACAATAAAAGGCCACTCAAAATGTGCAGTTTCACTGTATTGGGAGTGGGGGGGGGGGAGTCTGGAGAGGTCTGGAAACCAGTCAGTATCTGGTGTGACCACCATTTGCTTCGCTTAAAGTTGATGGAGTTGTTGATTGTGGCCTGTGGAATGTTGGTTCAATTCACAGGCAACAGCGCTAGTGGACAATCTTGCAGTCAGCATGCCAATTTATTGTGGCCAGCCTAAGGCACACCTGTGCAATACCGCTGCTATCTGATCAGCATCTTGATATGCCAAACCTGTGAGGTGGATGGATTATCTCGGCAATGGAGAAGTGCTCACTAATACAGATTTTGGCAGATTTGTGATTTGTGAGAGAAATAGGCCTTTTGTGTACATAGGGAAAGTCTTAAGCTGATAATACACAGAGCAACTTTTAGAGCAATCGTGCAGGGCAACGTTGCCAACAATGGTAATGAGTAAAGATTACTACCGTAATCCCCTTCCCCCACCACTCTGCCCCCCGCCCCACACCGCCGCTATCTGTTCAAAACATATAGCAAGATTGCCCAGCAACATTGCTCAAAAAGCTGTCCCGTGTATCATCAGCTTTAGATCTTTGAGTTCAGCTCATGATGAATGTGTTGCATTCAGTGTACTTTATACTCTTAGGTAGTTTTATCCATTGGTTCCCAACATAGGGGTTGGGCCCCTATAAAGAGTCACAACATGATTTTTAGTTTTGTAAGACAGGGAGCTACTGGTTTAACTTTTAACAAGGCATTTTATTCTATAATCTGATCACGTGTTTTTTATGTAATATATGTATATGAATATAAATATATATGAATCTGAAAAGTAGCTTGTAACAACAGCTGTCAGATAAATGTAGTGGAGTAGAACAATATTTCCCTCTGAAATGTGGAGTAGACGTATAAAGCTGATGATACACCGAGCAACTTTTAGAGCAATGGTGCTGGGCAATGTTGCCGTCAATGGTAATGAGTAAAGATTACCACCGTAATCCCCTTCCCCCACCACTCCGCCACCTGTCCCACCCCGTGTATCATCTGCTTAATGGAGCATAAATGTAAATACTCTAGCAAGTACAGCAAAATTGTACTGTTAGTACAGTAACATACTCCTCTTCACCACTGTCACCCACCATCATCAAAACATCAAATGTGAAAGAATGCTGTTTATTCCACTATGAGAATCTATGCCAAGGATCACTGGGGCAATAAAGTATGTTGCTTTCCCCTTCATTTGTCACCTATTTTTACATAAAACCTCTCAAAAACTAAAACTTGCTCTGTGTTAGATGAAAAACATGTACTGAACCTTTCCATTGTTCTCTGGGTGAAACTCCCAACTCTACTGTAGGCTACTTGAGCATCTAAATGATGGTGTAATTGCAGGCATTTCGCCTTGCTGCATTGCAGTTTACCATACAAGCCACAAGGTGGCAGTGCTACACAGGTGAGGAAATGGTGTGGTGCTCTGCAAACTGATCGTGTCTGGCTACAATGCAATATTTTATCAGCATTAATCAAAATGTTTACACCTCAAGAGTTGGGTGGGAGATGGGGATTTGAGTGAATAAAACAAATCATATCTTGCAATCTGAGGTTTTAGCTAAAGGTCAGTACTGTTCCCTACCTGCCGGACAGCGATGCTGCACTGCATTAGTCATCAACCCCAGAGGTGGGAAATAAAGATGTCTCTGAGATGCAAGGACATTTCTATTGTTGCAGGGTGAAAAATGCAGAGGCCGGACTGAAGAATGATCCAGAGGAAATTGAAGCCACAGAGAGAGAGGCGAGAGGCACTTCCCTGGTTTCCATGGCAACATACCTGCTCCTAATTCCAGCATCATCCCTGAACACAGAGACAGACGTCTGTCTGATGTGGAAGAAGCAAGAGAGCCAGAGACAAGATGTACATTTTAACAGTTCCCCAAATTCTGAGCAATATCTCATATTGTGATCAGGATTCAGCAGCCTGTTTTTCAAAATGCAACTTTCCATCAGACCAACACTGACACAAAGACACACACAGCATGATGGGAATAACGCACATTCCAGACAAGCCCTCAGCGCAGCCTACAATTTGACAGAACCTACCACGAGTGGGTGGACCTGAAATTCGCTGAGCCAAAAAAACAAAGGATACTTCCACCCAGACTCTCACAAAAGATCGTTGTGGTATAACTATATTTTTGTAACAATTTAGATTTTATATTTAGATTTTATTATATATAGTGACCTTTAAATACTCAGTTTGTCACAACGGTCAAAGTATTCAACTGTAACTGATAATTTACCTTGTGGGACACTTTCCTTTCCTTTTGTTTGTAGAAGGTTTAATAGAGAGTTCAACACTTCTGTACACTGAACAAACATAAATGAGTCACACGAAATCTATCAAAATAATAATTGTTTCAAATAATAATTCCCAATAGGTCACCACGTTGCTTAAAAGCTATAGGTACATCTGCTTCAAGATGTGTTGAAAAGGTGAGGATTTTTCAAATTTCATTTCATTTGTCAAACATTGGCTTAAAACAGGCAATAAGTATTAAATTCCATCTGATTAGCTGTTTTCAACCAAAAAGGACGGCAGCCAGCAAAAAATCTGCCATCAGGTGCTCTAAACATGAAACATCTTCAACCAATGTAAGTAGAGATAGAAAGACTTTGGTACGCAAAATGTTCCTGTCATGTTGCCAAGCAACTAAAGGATGCCAAGGTGAAATTTAGTTTAAAAGCAAACACAGTAGCACAGGCATTTTTACAATGTTTTTCGCAGAGGAAACAAGGCTAATCTACAGCCTGACAGACAGTCCTGCAGGGCTGTAACACCCATTAGACACCTGACAACATGCAAATGTCAAGTTTGAGGGTCTGATGGTAGAGCCAGAAGGAAGGCCATGTTGTTGTTGATCAAATTAAAAGTGTTATTCTTTGTATGGCAGCCATTTCAGAACACCTCAGAATGTTAGCTCAGCTCGCTATTAGACTTATCAGACTTGCATAATTTCTCCACATATATCTTAAATATATAAATATATATAAATTCTGATCTTCTGTACAATTGGCTCTGAAACATTTGCAATGTGACCACTTTTTGGTCAGCTTCTGCAGTTTCTGAATAGCATGGAGACTTTAGTCTGTGTGTCTGTGTGTCTCGTCAATCAGAGGTACACAACAGGATGCATTTACCAATTCAACATTGGATTAGGCTCTTGCTATGTTGATTAAGGGACTTAATGAATGAGCTAAGACAGTCTATGATTCTGAGCAATGGAAGCTCAGGAAGCATGTGTACTAATTTGTGCAAGCCATGCACTGCTCCTCCTGCTCGCATGTAAGATTTAGCATGCTATCATGCTAAAAGCTAGTGCATTTAAAGCCTTCATTACCTCGCCCATCAGTAGGGTATCTACTCCATGTATCAGAAAAAAGAAAACTTTGACACAGTAGAAATTTCATCTGGATACTGGATGTTTTCCACCAGCAGCTTAATGGATATGTTTGTAGAGAATGTTAGAGAAGTTGAAAGCCCACAAACAAATGTAACGAAAACCACAGGTGTCAGGTCATTCATCTGTAACATGATTGTTTAAAAAAGAGAGAGAAATTAATATTTGACATTTATTCATGTTCAGATGTATGATTTTAATCACAGCGGTCACAGAGGTAATGGCCTAATATAGAATGTTTACTTTTGTATTTGTATTGTATTGTATTGTATTTTAGTCCTGGAGGCTAACTATAGGAATACTTTCACACACTGAATAACGAACACACCCTTACTGCATTAACAAAAAATCCAGGTGGTCACCATTTCAAAAAGCAGGTGCTGTGCAATACCACATAAAGTTATTATACAAACTCCAGTTTGCCCTTTCATACCAAAGTGGGGCAGTGCCAAACCAGTATTAAACCTGGGTCAGGAGCAGGGTCACAAAGCCAGGCCTGAATATACATGCTCAGACCAACTGAAACAGCTCAGGGTTATCCCAGACCAGTGTATAGGTCTAGGTCTAAGGGTAAGGGGGCAGCTACTGTGCGTAATGACAGAGGGAATTTAGCATTGTGGAATGTAGTTAAAGATTTTGATTACAAAGATTAAAAAATAAATCTCTCACTTAAAGAAAGAGTATAGAGCAAGTGTAATGTTCCAGGCTCTGCAGCTGTGGGTGCTACTACCTGCAGCTCCTGCTGCAGCAGTCTGTCAGGTGAAACACAAGAAGGCTAGTCTCAGTATCAGCAATAGCACAGTGAATCAGATTCCTGAAAAACATTAAATCCTGTGTCATTATATATAACTGATGTTGGTGCACGTTATAAGCTATAACTGCATTGTTGCTTTATGGTCTTTTGGGAGCCACACTGAATTCAATGTTTGCATCCAACCTGAGGGCCTCTTTTTGTTTTCTTAACAGCGCTCATTCAACCGAGCTTGCTAACGGGGGCGGGGAACTATGAGCTAAAAGTGTTGTAACTAGCAGCTAATGTAGCCAATACAAAGGAAAGTCGTCGTTCAAATCAGCCAATAGGTGCAGCGGAGAGCAGCGCTTCTCCTCTCAGGGACCCGGGGGGGCGGTGCTTGTCGTCGAGGACCCACCCCTAGAGGCCGGGGGGTTTGGTTGCACACAGGCTGCAGTTTCAGTTTGTTTTATTCACCATTTTGAGTAGCTGAAGGTAAAAAAAATAAGAATATCTGCGTGTAGAGGACAGGTCGCTGCCCTACTTTTATTTTCACGCGCTAGCTCGGACGGTGGAGTCGTGCGTCAGCCTCGCTCCCCTCGGTGTTTTGCAGAGCGGGAATCTATATTTCCTTTTTTCCCCTGTGCTTTTCAGTCTCCCCCTTTCTTACATCCTTAACCTCTACAGTATTCCTGCAAAATGTCAAGACCAGTGAGGTAGGTGTGCTAAATCTGTCCTCTGCTCTCCGCGAGTTAATAACGACGCCGTACTGGCAGGCATCGCAAATTTCATGCACGCTTCGACCACGCTGTGTTTTATGAGCTGGGAATGTGTTTATTTCATGAAAAAATAATGGGAATGTGTGCGCTTGTGTGTGCGCGTGTGTGTATATGTGTGTGCACCCTCGTTTCTAACATGGATCCCAGCGGTGTGGACCGCTCGCCATGTCGTGTGTATCGTGCTTTCTGCGGCTCCATGATGGGCATTGTTGGCTGCTTTGTAGACCAGGCGGGACATGAGGCGGTGGGATTTGGCCAGCTACGCCGTAAGGCTCAGTTAGGCCAGGCCCGATAACATTTTCCCTCCCTGACTGAGAATGAGAATATGGCTACCCATTCATCCAGGGGAGGCTCCAGCACGCTAACACCCCCCGCCACAGCGAGAACCCGAGCGGAGGAGGTGGTGTTCGGTCTCGGGACCGCGCACGGTACCGCTGGGCATGTCGGAGCTGGGAGTTGGTCCCTGTATGTCGCGTTTCATTGCGTTTAAAACATTAGAGCCGTTTCGTTACTCAACAAAAAGTCGTCGTCATTGGGAAACGAGCAAGGAGCGTTTTACATTTTCAGCGCTGGCATAAATGAACGCTGATGTCAGAGGAAGGCGGAGAACTACAGAAGTCACCCCCCCCCCGGTAGCTCCCCCGGTGACTAACGTGTCTCCGGGCCCTGCGCACGCGAAACGGTCTTTAACGCGATTACAAGTCATGCGATCAGATCTGCCATGAAGTTGATCTGAGATCTCGCGTTTTCTCTGCATGTGCGTGGATCGTTTCAGTGGAAATGAGTTTCTATTATTTGGACTGAGAAACGTCTTTAGGGGCGGTACGAAAGGGGAGGAGGGTTCATTTAAAAAGTTATTGATATATTTATTTGGACCTCAATTTGATTTAGAAAAACAAGTGAGGCCTTCTTAAATACTTGAGGTAGATGTTTATTGACTCATTTGTATTGTTGTTAGGCTAACACCGCAGGCCCACCTCACCTGGGGTCAGGGAGATCTGTGTGCTGGTTCAGAGGCTGCATGTGGCTGCAGCTCCCTCAGTATTCATAATTATTCTTTCAGGACCAGAATACTTCACCAGCAGCAGTGTTAGAAGTCATGTTTTTTTAATTTTCATGCCTAGTGTGATGGTTATAAAAGCACAGCCAGCCTCCCTGATGCAGCAGAATAAAGACATTTTCTCTTATATTTACATTCACTGTGCACATTGAGTGAATCAGTAAACTGCACAAGAGTGGACTCTGGATGGTCTCCATGAACATAAAATAAACTTTAAAAAAGACACACCACTGTATAAAAAGCCTGATTGCTCACATGTGTTTTGGTCCGCACTTGCAGTCCGGTCCAGTCATTCAGCTCAGTTAGGGCCAGTGCTGTGCTGATGGAGAGGGCCCTGGCAAAAAAAAGTTGATCCTGGCTCAACTTGCCACAATGCAATGCTACGCCATCATGCAACACACTGCCTATGCAAGTCATCATTCCTGGCAGGTTACTTTGTAACATGAAAGGTGTAATTCTGCTGTTTACCTTGCGGTCGCTGAGACAGACGATAAAATGTCTGACAAAAACATATCGCAAATACACTGTTAGCTAATCTGCTTTAAATCTGTCAGATGTTGTGCTGCTGCAGCAGTGCCCAATATTTTCTCCCTCAATTATTTTGTCCAGTTAATGTCAGAAAGCAGTAACAAATGGCCACTGACGTTTGCCTCAGCCCAAAACAACGTCCTCAAGTGTCTTGTGTTGTCAGAACAACAGTTCAGGGCTTTCAGGTTACTGTCATGCAAAGAAAAGCATCATGTCCCCTCAATTAAGAAGCTGGAACAGAAGATGTTTGGGGGAAAAACAATTATTCATTTATCAAAAAGTTGCCAACAAATTTTCTGTTGGTCGACTGAACTTTGTTGCTTTAATGAACTGCGATTGCGACTTGAACACGTTTTGATGTAATAGTACGAAGCACCATGCCATTGGTCAGCAAGGCTACCTGTGTTGTATATTGAGCCCCACATCATGAACTGTATCGTCAGATTCACACCTCTTCCCTTCCTCAGTCTGGTGACTCACTGGAACGGAGCCGCTGGGTAAAATAGTATCTTGCTCTCTGATATGATGACGTGAGGAGAGCTTGGCGGGCGTGTTACTGGCTCTGTGTGTGGTTGTAATCTCAAGTGCTTGTAAAAGTTTCTGGCGCTGTTACCCTTCCACCTCCCCTCCCACCAGACATTGCTGCAGCCTTGTTGGGATCTGTAGTTTTCCAGGCCGTGTTCACAGATGATCTATGGTTTCAGAGTGATTACTATACCAGGTTCCTGTGTCAAATGGTCGACTTTGTTCATTTTTAGAGCCAAAATACATCTTCAGTCTGTTTTTATTTATTTTAGTATAATTACGTATTTTAATGTGTGTTTATGCTGCATGTAAAGCGCTTACGCATACGTAGGATAAGGGGTGATTTGTTTCTATGGTTTTAATCTGGACCAATGCAGCTTGTAGATGTTTGTTACCTGAACTGTCACCCGAGGCTTCCCTCATACACTTTGCCAGATTAACCCAGGAAACTGTAGAAGGAAAAACAAGTGTCCAGTTCTCAAACCAAATGATACAGTCCGGACACAGCTGACTTGTTGTTGCCTGTTGAGTTGCTGGACATGATATATAATCTGGCGGCTGTGGCTCAGGAGGTAGAGCAGGTTGCCCACTAATCAAAAGATCGGCGGGTCAATCCCTGGCTCTTCCAGGCTCCATGTCAAAGTCCAGGTAGCTCTCACGCTTAGTGTTCACGAAGAGCTGGTCATTTTCCACGTCAGTTACATCACTTAAATCATAAAGATAGTCCTCATCACTTCTCCTCTTACCAAACCAGACTTCCTAACCCCGTTTGTCACTTTGTCCATGTCAAAGTGTCCTTGTGCAAGATACTGAACCCCGAATTTCCCCCCATCGGTGTATGATGTGTGTGAATGTTAGGTTCTCTTTGAGTACTTGGGCTCATGGGTGAATGTGATTGTGTAACAGCACTTTGAGTGGTCAGAAGACTAGAACGGCTAAATACGGAGAATTCACATATAATAGCTTTGTTGCTCACGGCACCCGTGAACATGTCTAATATCAGCTGTGGGCAGTAACTTTGTCCTATGTAATCCTATCTGATGCAGTGTGTGTACTTCTTCACAGGAACAGGAAAGTGGTGAACTACTCGCAATTCAACGAGTCTGACGACGCAGGTAAGAGGCTGTTTCATACTGGTATAATTATTTTGGAGCAGATAGATTATACCAGAGGATTCTGCCACTAGTTAGTCTTAACACCTTAACAACTGGAGAGTTTAAACAACTCAACTTGCATTTGTTTTAATATTAAAGAATATCAGGCTGGTTTATAGACTTTTTAGTCCTGCTAGCAAGAGGACTGCTCTGGAGATGTGTCCTCACTGATGTTTTCACGCATGCGTCATAAAGGACCTCTGAATATCACCACTGATTGAGAAGAGAGTGTGACTAGGACTGTGATCATTCTGTGTATGTGGATGCTTGTAAACTAATATCTTGTCCTTCTCTGTAGATGAGGAGTATGGTGACAATAAGCCTAAGAAGGTGCGCGCAGCCCCTCGTGAGCCCAAGCACAAGCGCTCAAAGAACTCACAGGATGAGAGGTGAGGCTTCGTGTAGGGTATTGGGACTAAACCGCTTTTATGCTGTGATGTTTTTGATAAACTGGTTGATTAAAATGGTTCTCATCCTGAATTCATGACATGATTTAGATGTTTCACTGACATAACTCAGCCCTGTGCCATATACACTCTAACCACTTCAACACATCGATACAGAGAGAGGAGTAGCATTTGGGTGAAATTTACCCAGCAGGTGCAGATGGACACAGTCAGCACTACAGTTTAGAGCCCCGCTGATTTATTGTTTTGCAGATATTATCGGCCAATATAAACTACTTGCATCTAAATCTGCATCTGTGTTTATAACGGCTCATATATGACTATTAAAAAAATAAACAGTTACATTCTTCCCTCATGTCATGAGTGTTGCATAGTTTGCCCACCAGAGGGTGCTCTGCAATTTCCCTGTAAACAACACTGCAGCACCACTGAACAAAAACATCAGCTGACCGGAGTCTACCTGAGCTACGGTGAGTAGCTCCAGGTAGCTCTCACGCTTAGTGTTCACGAAGAGCTGGTCATTTTCCACGTCAGTTACATCACTTAAATCATAAAGATAGCCCTCATCACTTCTCCTCTTACCAAACCAGACTTCCTAACCCCGTTTGTCACTGCCAGCTCACAGCAGTGCGGTGGAGGCTACGCTGTTGACAGACGTGATTGTAGATTTATTTCTGAAACCGCTCTTGTGAATGGTCCTCTCATTTCTCTCTAATTCATTACTTGTAAATATTCTTTAACATCACTTACAGCAGCTAATGCTGCCTGTTGCTAAATTAGCCATAAAGCTGGCTAATGCCATGTTTATCGGTGGAGGAGTGCTAACTTCAATAAGAGGTTAAACTATATTGTTTAACATATTCTAAATGTCTGCAAGCCGTTTGTCTCTCGTTGCAGTCGGTACGTCGGTAATGAGAGCGGACATGTAAATAAACATGAGCTGAACAAGTATCCAACACGGCTTCCAGCCAAACAAAGTTATCTAGCTTTTCTTTTGAATGTGCAATGTTAGTGTGAAATCTCAAAGTTGCAGGTCCTCTTTGTAGACAGTCATGTAGTATTAGATTAATTCAACAGCAGCGTTTCCTCTGTCACTGTTTCATAGACGACATGTTTTACTGCTGGTAAGGGGATAAACTAATGTGTTATATTGCGATTTTTAAAAACAAGTTGACAGAAGCCGTGTCAAGCAGCACAGAGCAGATGAAACGGGCAGGAAGACGGGCACAGAACAGCATAGAGAATCCGGTCAATTTTCAAAATATAACACCCTGTGCTGACTGCTGATTGTATATCAACAATAAACACAGTTAAAACAGACCCACAAATGAACAACTTAACTATGTAGCCTACTTAACCATGGTAGAAGCACGAAAATCAAGGACAACCGAACAGATCAACAAAATCTGAACAAGTCCGCAAAATCAGGCAGGCAAAACGCTCTTATTCTGAAATGCCCACCAGAGGGAGCTCTGCAGCTCCCCTGTTAACAAGACTGCCTCACCACAAAAAGCACAAAAGAAAACAATCAGCTGACCGGAGTACCAGCACATGTAGAAACAGAGTGTGTGTTACCTGTGAGTTGGTCATTTGTCACTAGGGCTGTACATACGATTAATTTTCAAATCGATTAATCTGACGACTAATTTTATGTATTCAAAAGAAAAACATGTTGCCTATTACTCGATTAACATACCAGTTTATCCAAAACATGGCTAATCAATAAATCAATATTTTATTCAATCATCCTGATGAAGCACATTTAGAATGTCCATAATAGCATATCTTAAAATAAATCAACAATAACAGACATTAACTAGGCTACTTTACTTAAAACTTTAAATGGTTCTGACATGGATTTATTTCAGTATTGAGTAATGCAGTATGATAATCAAATGTCTTTCTGCATCAGTGTGGGGCAAAGAAAGCAACCGAAACTGGTGCAGACAGTCACAGGTTGTCTGTAATGTTGGTTTCCGTTAAATAAACAGAAAATATGAAACGGCCGAACGTTAGATGACACGCAGTGTAATGTTACGTTACCATGACAGCAGCGTGGCAGAAATTACTTTTAACATGAAGGCGATGAAGAAATGCATTTTACCGGACTACGTGTCCTTGTGCTGATAATGTGCTGTGCATGTGTGGAGACTGAAAGTAAACAGGATTTGTGATGCTGCCGTCTACACAAAGAGCAGCAGTTGTGCTGCAGTGAAGCTATTTCCAATTGACAGCTCATGGAGCAGCATCTTGTTGAGGTCTGTCTAAAATACTCCTTTAACTTTAGACGGTCGGTCTTGTAGGTGCAGCTTGTCCGGGGGAATCCCTGCTAACACCGGATGCAGCTACGCGTCGACGCACTTAAAGCGAGTTAACGAATTGACGTAATCGATTACGTCGACGAATCACACCAGCCCTATTTGTCACATTAATTACATGACTTAAATTATTATAACAGCCCCCATCACTTCTCCTCTCCTGAAAACATTCATCCCTTGCTAACCATCCCATTTTTCACTGCCCTCTCCCGGCTTCCTCAAGGTCAGTGGCAGTTCTAGTGAACAGTCGTATCACTTCTCCCTAGTTCATCACTAAATATTCTCTAACATAACTTACAGCAGGTAACTTTACCCATTGCTAAATTAGTCACAAAGCTAATGTCGTGTTTATCAGTGGAGGAGCGCTAACATCGTAATGAGCAGTTAAACTATAGTGTTTAACTTGTTTTTTAATATATCAGCGAGCCGATTGTCTGTCTTTACAATCAGTGTGTCAGAAATGTTTACTCCAGCGCAGACATGTAAATAAACATAAGATGAACAAGAATCTAACACGGCTTCATGCCAAACAAAGTTATCAAGCTCCTCTTTCAAATGTGAAACACTGTATAGTTGCAAGTCCTTGTTGTAGACAGTCGTAGTATTAAATGCACTCAAGAGCAGGTCCTTGTATCGTAGACGGCATGTTTTAGACAGATGGTGGTTGAGAAGTGGGTTCTCATAGCTTTGGTTAGAATTTAAGAGTGCTGGTAAAGAGATAAACTAGATGTGAATATGCTACATTGAAAGTAGTTATGTCAACAGATTATGTGTAAGGTAAAATACACATGCTTATTCTCTTTCTCACTGTTTACAGATGGCTGAAAAAGTTGCACCTTCTAGCAGCAAATATTTATTGATGATCAATTGTTTGTTACGTGTGCAATATGACAAACATTTATATCCCGATATAGAACATTTTTGTAAATTCAATAAAACATGAGTTCTGTTACTGAGTTAATTTCCAACATTAACTCATGATATTTCTCTGCATCCTATAGGTGGGGTAACATATGCAATTCTGGAGAAATCCAATATCATGACAAATGCCATGATATAGAGTGAAGGCCACAGCAAGTAATGTAACTTATGTTAGCTAAGTTGTGGCTTAGCAAACTTTTGCTAGCTTGCATGGTCTGATTCCTCCTGTTCAGATTTATCTAGTCATGAGTAAGCTTCACTCTCCCATGTTTGTGTGTCCTGAATAGGGATGGGGATTGTTAATTAGGGGTCCAAGCCCGAGTGGGCTGGGGAACCGTGAAGGCAAGGCATCACGGTTCCCAGTACCAGCGGAGCTGGGAACCCTATTGTATTCGCTTGGATTTTTATTATTATTCTTCCGCCGCTAATTCCGACACGAAACTCATAGGGTAGGTCCAAACCACTGCACGTACCTCAAGGCGCAAAAATCCACACACTTCTACCTCTAGGGGGCGCTATAAGCAGGGTCAACGCGTTTGGGCTTGGAACTCCCGCCTACGAAGGTGCATATCAAAAACCTTATATCCACGCGTTCGGTGGATCGAGCTGAATCTCGTGGTATAGGCCACGCCCATTTCCGCCTAAACTTTTTTTTCTCACAAAATCAAAAACTCAAACCTTTTTTAATTAACCCCTCCGAAGTCGCAAGTCCGATGGGCACCAAACTTGGCACAGACCATCTCTGGACCAATCTGATAAGTTAGTAGAGGAAATTTTGATCCGACTAAAAATATTGCTATAAGCTAACCAATGTTTGGGAAAAAGGCTAAAAACAGGAAGTGAGGTCATATCTTAGGTTTGGAATGGCTGGCTGACACCAAATTTGGAGCAATAATGTGGGATGCCACCCCGAGGGCCTGTGCAAAATTTGGTGCAACTAGCCTCAACGTGGCGCTATTTAAGCCAAAAAAAAATTGTTCCTCTATAACCAAGTCACATTGACATGAAACTTGAGCCGAATTGTTCAGCATGGTCCCCTTACTACAGGCACCAAAGTTGACCCAAATATGCCCATAGGTGGCGCTGTTATTGCAGATTAAAGTCATCCAAAAAAAATCCCATTCACTTACATACATTTTATATCTCCATAACTACAAGTCCGGATGACACCAAATTTGGGTCAATTGTTTCCCATGGGGCCCTGATCACACTCAGATACCGTGGGAAAAGCCCATTCGTTTCAATGGGATTTTGAACCAAAGGACAGTTTGCCTCATAACTACCCGGGCGGCTGGCGCTGGTGGCTTGGACCCTGCTTACAACTGCTTGCAGTTCTAGTTTTTATTGATATTTATACCCTTATTGAGACTGCTTAACGATCTGATTCTTTGATACGTTACTATTATTTAGTGATGGTTATTTGGTAAGACCAGACCCAACGGGCATGAGGTAGGCCTGCACGGTATGAGAAAAATATTCAATGTGCGATAACGTTATATATTGAGATGACACATCACTTGCAATAAACATATATTGAAGTGTACATATTTACTGGTTGTTTTTAATTTTATATTTTAAATACAGCTAAATGTTGTTTCTAGAGCAGCAACATTAATGTTTACAACCGCTAAGTAACTCAATAACTTTATCTGACATCACAAGTAGTGAGTGACGTTTAGAAAGAATAATATCAGCCTGTATCAGTCCCTCCTCCTCTCTCGATTGCTGTAGGTAACGTTACCAGGTAGAAGGAGGAGTGGCTGGTTTGTCTCAGCCAGCAGCTGAGTTTTTAAGACTACAGACCAGTCTGTGTTCCAGACAGATGCTTTCTATCTAGCTTGTTTTTAACATTTGGCTAATGCCAAGCTAGCGTTAGCTGTGCTTGTATAAAACATACAGGATGAGATACTGAGGACAGAGATGATTAAATTAACCATTTCTACATGTTTAACGTTACCTTACAGACAGGTTGATTGATAAAGTATTCTCTTTTTACCTGCGAAGTTTTTATTGCACGTACTTAGTACGCTCAATAACTACCCTCACCGTATTTCACTGCAGCCGCGCAGCCTCTCGCTCTGGTGTGGGTGGGTGGGTGGGTGGGGGAGGGAGCAGGCAGAGACTGCAGCCTGAGGATTTTCTTATCCATTGCATTTTAAATTAAATCAGATTTGACACTCAAGACATAACGTTATATCATAGGATCTGCAAGTCTCGATAGCGGTATCGATAAGCTCAAACCTTATTAGAAGAAGAGAAATTTTGGAACCAGGTCTCGATCCCCATCCCTAATCCTGAATGAAAATGTCTTTTCCGAAACACCGGCATAATTGGAAGAACGGACTGCGGTGAAGTTTGTTTTAAGTTGGATGGATGTTCGATAGACGTCGAATGTTGAACGTAAAACTAGATTCACTGCGGTGCAAAGAGTATCCCCTCGCGGAAATATTACGGTAAAGTGTGGAATTTGTGACACAACAAAAGAAAGGATAGAGCATAATTGTTGACAACTGACGTTTCTCTATAGTCAAACGATAGATATCGTCATATCGCACAGCCCTAATGTTAAATTGTTGAGACTGTAATCTATTTTATTAACACAATCCATTTAGGAAAATGTATTATAGCACACATACTGAACAGCTTTTAATATCGGCCTGTTCTAAGTGTAGTTTATACAGGAAAAGGTCTACAATCCCAATCATTTTCAAAATCAAAATATCAGCTAATAAATCGGCTTTTTCACTTTTATCTGTCCCCAAGTACCCAAATCGGTTGGGCTCTAGTCAGCACTAAGACCAGGATATAGTAGTGCAGGGTAGATAGAGACTTTGATATTTCAGGATTTTAAAATCCAATATGCAGATATATCCCTAACATTTCTTATGTTGAGACATACCAAAATACCATGACATAATGCAGTATAAAAAGTAACTTCATCGAACAAAAGTGCAGCAAAAAATATTAAAGTTTTGATAAATAAATGTCAAATGTATAAAACTACAGAAAACATTTTTAAAATAAATAGAGTACTGCTACTAATGAACATTAAATTAAATGGTGTATGTATTGTGGGGGCCAGCGAAGCAAACTATAAAAAATACCAAAAGAGTACTACTACTACTACTACTAAAAATAATAACTATACAAAATATCGTCTCTCATGTCAGAGGAGCTGCAGAGCGTCCTCTTGTGGGCAAACTATGCATCACTCATGACATGAGGGAAGAATCCAACTCTTTCCTTTTCAATAGTGATATCGGCTGTTATAAATGCAGATATATCTGCAAAATGATAAATCAGTGGGGCTCTAGTGCATGGGGTTTAGGCGTGCATAGAAGCAAGCCTTTATGGGGTGGAGAGACGGGGAATAGGTAGTTGAGGCAGCAGTGTATGCTGTGGTGGTGTGTGGGTCAGAGCAGGGCTGGTGAGCTGGAAGGGTGTAGAGGGAAGGAAGCGGTGGGGGAAGGAGCAGAGCTACAATCCATTCATCATGGTACAGCATGTGTACTACCTCTCTGAAGTCTTTTTCCGTGGACACGTGTCTCCACTACAGCCACAATAAACAGTCTATGGAGAGCTGCACTGCTGTGCGACAGGACTGCCCCATGACATCTCCTCCACTTAGCTGTGTCCTCAGCAGCAGAACCTGTGTATCTGTGACCAGAGTGAAATCCTGTTTACTGGTCACTTTCAGTATCGGAGCTGTGTGAACTGCCTTTCCTGCTGCTTCACAATAAATGCTTTCACTGGCGAAGCAGCAGAATGCTTTTATTGTGAAGAAGTCATAGGAAGTGCAATGTGTTTGTCACCAGGTTAGTGGAGCTTCTTTAGTGGTACTAATCTTCAATTAGCAGGTCTCATTGACCAGATGTGAACACATTCTGTGCGGGTCACTTTTAAATATTGCAGGGAGGAATAGTAGAACCAGTGAACTGAAGCAGATTGCAGCTTCCGGCTACTTCTCGGCGCCCAACCCTCTCAGGCTTGTTTGTTGAAATGCAGATTAAAATCTGTGCCTTGATCGTGGTCTCCCTGGGTACCCTTACTCTAGTTGCTAAGACATTGTTTTTCCCTAATCTTTGTTCCAGTGAGGAGTCTGATGACAAGCTCTCAAAATCCAAAAATGATTCAGCAGGTAAGTCAGTCTTTTGTTTGAGATAAGGCAGAGTTTAATTAGCAGAGACTAACACTGGCGGGCCAGCTCACTAACATCCCCTATATTGCTGCTGCAGATGACTTCGGCAGTGACGATGAAGACAATGACTTTGGAGAGGAGGAGGACGAAGACGGAGGAAGTGACTATGAAGAAAAAAAAGGGAAAAAGGCAAAGAAAGCCAAGGTGGAGAAGCCCAGCAAGAGGGCGCCGAAGAGAAAACGGGCTGCAGGTACATAGTTTCTTCTTCTACATACTGTCCCAGTCACATTTGAACAGTGTGCATACGTTCTACTTTAAGTCTACAGTACAGTGTGGTAATATGAAGTGTTGAATGTGTACAGTGAATGCTGGTTGTTGTGTCCATTTAGTTTAAAACACGCTATGTGGCATGTTATGTTGTCATACATGCACAGAGATGTTTGTAGGAGTCCATTAAGTCCAGTACCAGTGCATGAGTCGCACTGGGCTGAAGCATTTGACTTTAAATTGTTTGTAAAAACATTATTTTACATTTAGTGTTGTACTTAAATTGCTAACATTTAAAGTGACGATCTTTATTGAAATGGCTACATAGTCGTCCACTTATGTTTAATAATGACAAATGACCAATGTGTTTTATGCATATGTTGCTTTATGAAGTAATTAAACATGATTACACCAAGTCTGTCTGTCAGTATCTGACGCTCATGATACTGTTTACAGAGCTTTAGCTGCTATTGGCTTCATAGACTGCTAGTCACAAAAACGTAGTATGAAGCTTGCCTGCTGCACACTAGAGGATTTTCAAATCTTAGGTGATTTTTAAAATGTGGGATACCTCAGACAGAATGAACCGCTGTTTAATACTTAAATAAGAACACACACCAGACGTTTCAGTTCAGATGTAGGACCACACGCTTGGCGTTTACACTAAACGGTTTCAGAGTGGCGGTTCTGGGGACTTAGGGTCTCATAGAATCTCGCATGATCAAACATTTTATAGCTCATGCAGATACACAACACGCTGCGAATCGGAAATATCAAACATGTTAAATTTACGATTCCAAATCATGGTGCCTCTGATCCAGTCAGTGCCCTTAAGATTATGTCTGGTAAGCCCTCACACATCATTGGGCCAATAATCTGTTCCGACCAGCCTCGGATCAAGAACTCTCCGCGTTTGTTGCGACGGCGAATCCAGGGCTCGAGACAAATGTCGTCCTGGGGACGATAGAAAATGTGTGTGGGACGAAGAGAAATATTCTGTAGGACGAAAGGGATTGTGATTATGTTATAAATTAGTCTCATAATATTACGATTTTTTTCTGGACATATAAGAGAGCAAAGATATGTGAGATTGTGAATGTGTAGAAAGTTATGAACATGTGCAGAAAAGCTGCTGAAACAAAGTCCAGGAGTTTATAACTGAATTGAAATTAAATAATTTATCGAGGTAAAAAGGTGCCCCAACAGATTTTTTTACGAATCTTTTTGTTTGAATTAAGCAAAATAAATCTTATTTATTTTATCAATTTATAATCATTTATTATGTCACTAACAACTATAGAGGATAATAAAGTAAAGAAACAACATTTTGATTTTGGGACACTATACGTTTTTCAGGACGGTTCCGGGACAGAGGTCAAAAATGTTAGTCTGGAGCCTTGGGCGAATCGCACCAAAATCAGCCCAGTTATTCTTTTAGTGCGCAGCCAGCATCAGTGTCTCAGAGGGAGCTGTGTGAAGTCTGATAAATGCCCTCTATTTATGTCACTTGAGTCAGCGTCAGTTTAAGACTAAAAGTTTTTAAAAATGAAATAGAAAGCAGTGAACTCACGCATACGAGCAGCCTTCTTACGGATTCCATTTGTCAGTTTGTCCGCTGGTGGTGCTGGTTCTGTGCAGCCACACGATATATTCACTGGTTTTCCAGGTTGTTTTGATAGGCCAGCCTGTGCTACTATCCAAAGTAATAATGAGAGGAAGTTTTGATATTGATCTTTTAGTGAATATCTAAAATGACTTGAGCCCGGAGGTGGACGGGCAGTACTGCTCTCCCACATCCCCAGTTGATTTTCCTCATGCATTCCCCAGAAGTGCTGTTCTGCTTTGATTTATGACTCCAAGGAGTACAAGGTTTGATTGATAGGCCTGATCAATCAATCATCTGCTGAGCAGAGTCTGAAAGATGTTGATCGCATCTCATCCCTTGTGATTGTTCTAGTGATTAGATGATGTTCTGAACAATATCCTGATTAAATACACATCTAAGATTTTCATTTCCTGTTGTTGGGCTTGACTGATTGGCCGAGTCCTTGGCCAATCCTTTTTCTGTGGCTTTTTAAATCACTAAGATAACTGCCTTCATGTTTCTGCCTCATCAGCATTCAGATAATAAACAGGCACAAGGTGTGCAGTATGAGGCTGCAGTGCTTCACTGTGTCTTTATTAAGTGTGATACTTCTGTGTTGAATCAACAGCGTAGCCTTACGTGCACCTCCTCAAAAATGTAACCACACGTCGGGGCAACGTGGACTGTAAGAGCTGTGATTGCTTGATTGGGTAGCATCGCAATGCCTCCGAGCCGACAGGAAGTGCCCAGTGATTTTGAAGTCACATTTACTAGCAGCCAAACCAGCAGCTGTAACACGGTGGATCAATATACACTGCTCAGAAAAATAAAGGGAACACTAAAATAACACATCCTAGATCTGAATGAATGAAATAATCTCATTAAATACACCTTTCTTTACATAGTTGAATGTGCTGACAACAAAATCACACCAAAAATATCAATGGAAATCAAATTTATCAACCCATGGAGGTCTGGATTTGGAGTCACTCTCAAAATCAAAGTTGAAAACCACACTACAGGCCGATCCAACTGTGATGTAATGTCCTTAAAACAAGTCAAAATGAGGCTCAGTAGTGTGTGTGGCCTCCACGTGCCTGTATGACCTCCCTACAACGCCTGGGCGTGCTCCTGATGAGGTGGCGGATGGTCTCCTGAGGGACCTCCTCCCAGACCTGGACTAAAGCATCCGCCAACTCATGGACAGTCTGTGGTGCAACGTGGCGTTGGTGGATGGAGCGAGACATGATGTCCCAGATGTGCTCAATTGGATTCAGGTCTGGGGAACGGGCGGGCCAGTCCATAGCATCAATGCGTTCCTCTTGCAGGAACTGCTGACACACTCCAGCCACATGAGGTCTA
>NC_060167.1:37557675-37558472 GCF_021292245.1 Micropterus dolomieu
ACAGAAGCTATTTTGCACTTTTGGCCACAGAAACCTTCTCATATTAGAGTTAAACGGTAGGCCTACACTATAATGTTTCTGAAATCTGATATCTAGTAAAGAAGTGCTAACTAAGGGTAAAATGTCTTTAAGCAGCCTGGTCTGGATGGGGTCTTAGAGGCAGGTTGATGGTTTACACCTAAGTTGTGCAGTGTCTTATCCACTGCGCTATCACCAACCCCATAGTTTCAGTTTTCTATGATGGATGACACATGAAAAATATGATAGTTCAACACTGTCTCTACTCAAGAATAAAAAATAACAAAAATCTAATCAACAAAACATATGCCCTATAGTTAGCCTACTGAAAACTGTGAGGGAGCAGTGGAAAAGGTGGAGGGGAGATTAACCAAGTGGAGAAGTTGCTGCCTTAAATATCTTAGAGTTTCAACCATCAATAACGACCTCTGCCTTCTAGGACAAGCTGTCATGTTTGGAAGCCCCCTCCAGATTGTGACAAAAAGTGTACTATGGTGATTTGTTTTTGAGACAGCCTGCACTGGTTACCACAGACCTACAGAAAGATGGAGGGAGGACTTAGTCTACAGAGCAGCAGCGTTTAGACTCATGAAGACTGTTTTATTATGATCTGAGCTTTGTGACATGGTGCATTATCCTGCTGGAAGTATGATGGTACACTGTGTTCATAATGCGATGGACATGGTCAGCAACAATACTCCGGTAGGCTGTCACGTTTAGCCTAAATTATGCTCCCCCCCCCCCCCCCCCCCCCCCCCCCCCCCCCCCCCCCCCCCCCC
>NC_060167.1:37558492-37560054 GCF_021292245.1 Micropterus dolomieu
ACTAGTAAATATTATTACAATAACAACTTTGACTTACTTTCCTGCAGTCTGGAGACATTTTCTGCACCAATTTGTGGAGTGAAATGTCTTTATTGGGCACGTTAACACGTTATTATCGCGTTAATGCATTAATTAATTAACGCCGACAATTATTTTATCGCACATTAACAAAGTTTTTATTTTATTATTATTAGTTTGAAAGTCCATTGCTCACTGGCTCTGAATACACATACAGTCAAAACATGGGTCACAGGAGGGGCGGGACGTTGATCAGCCTGCAAATCACCCACCCAAACAAGCAGTGCTGGGAGGCTTCGGCAGACTACGCTGTCATCTTTGTTCCATATTTTTCCACCTGCGATCCATTAACACTGTATGACCTCCCTACAACGCCTGGGCATGCTCCTGATGAGGTGGCGGATGGTCTCCTGAGGGATCTCCTCCCACACCTGGACTTAAGCCAACTCCTAGACAGTCTGTGGTGCAACGTGGTGTTGGTGGATGGAGCGAGACATGATGTCCCAGATGTGCTCAATTGGATTCAGGTCTGGGGAACGGGCGGGCCGGTCCATAGCATCAGTGCCTTCCTCTTGCAGGAACTGCTGACACACTCCAGCCACATGAGGTCTAGCATTGTGTTGCATTAGGAGGAACCCAGGGCCAACCGCACCAGCATATGGTCTCACAAGGTGTCTGAGGATCTCATCTCGGTACCTAATGGCAGTCAGGCTACCTCTGGCGAGCACATGGAGGGCTGTGCGGCCCCCCAAAGAAATGCCACCCCACACCATTACTGACCCACCGCCAAACCGGTCATGCTGGAGGATGTTGCAGGCAGCAGAACGTTCTCCACGGGGTCTCCAGACTCTGTCACGTCTGTCACATGTGCTCAGTGTGAACCTGCTTTCATCTGTGAAGAGCACAGGGCGCCAGTGGCAAATTTGCCAATCTTGGTGTTCTCTGGCAAATGCCAAACGTCCTGCAAGCACAACCCCCACCTGTAGACGTCGGGCCCTCATACCACCCTCATGCAGTCTGTTTCTGACCGTTTGAGCAGACACGTGCACATTTGTGGCCTGCAGGGAGGCGGAGGTAGCGGTCCTGCTGCTGGGTTTTTGCCCTCCTACGGCCTCCTCCACGTCTCCTGATGTACTGGCCTGTCTCCTGGTAGCGCCTCCGTGCTCTGGACACTACGCTGACAGACACAGCAAACCTTCTTGCCACAGCTCGCATTGATGTGCCATCCTGGATGAGCTACTACCTACCTGAGCCACTTGTGTGGGTTGTAGACTCCGTCTCATGCTACCACTAGAGTGAAAGCATTCAAAAGTGACCAAAACATCAGCCAGGAAGCATAGGAACTGAGAAGTGGTCTGTGGTCACCACCTGCAGAACCACTCCTTTATTGGGGTGTCTTGCTAATTGCCTATAATTTCCGCCTGGTGTCTATTCCATTTGCACAACAGCGTGTGAAATTGATTGTCAGTGTTGCTTCCTAAGTGGACAGTTTGATTTCACAGGAGTGTGATTGACTTGGAGTTACATTGTGTTGTTTAAGTGTT
>NC_060167.1:37560074-37563284 GCF_021292245.1 Micropterus dolomieu
GAGGAACGCAGGGCCAACCGCACCAGCATATGGTCTCACAAGGTGTCTGAGGATCTCATCTCGGTACCTAATGGCAGTCAGGCTACCTCTGGCGAGCACATGGAGGGCTGTGTGGCCCCCCAAAGAAATGCCACCCCACACCATTACTGACCCACCGCCAAACCGGTCATGCTGGAGGATGTTGCAGGCAGCAGAACGTTCTCCACGGCGTCTCCAGACTCTGTCACATCTGTCACATGTGCTCAGTGTGAACCTGCTTTCATCTGTGAAGAGCACAGGGCGCCAGTGGCGAATTTGCCAATCTTGGTGTTCTCTGGCAAATGCCAAACATCCTGCATGGTGTTGGGCTGTAAGCACAAACCCCACCTGTGGACGTTGGGCCCTCATACCACCCTCATGGAGTCTGTTGACCGTTTGAGCAGACACATGCACATTTGTGGCCTGCTGGAGGTCATTTTGCAGGGCTCTGGCAGTGCTCCTCCTGCTCCTCCTTGCACAAAGGCGGAGGTAGCGGTCCTGCTGCTGGGTTGTTGCCCTCCTATGGCCTCCTCCACATCTCCTGATGTACTGGCCTGTCTCCTGGTAGCGCCTCCTTGCTCTGGACACTACGCCGATAGACACAGCAAACCTTGCCACAGCTCGCACTGATGTGCCATCCTGGATGAGCTGCACTACCTGAGCCACTTGTGTGGGTTGTAGACTCCGTCTCATGCTACCACTAGAGTGAAAGCACCGCCAGCATTCAAAAGTGACCAAAACATCAGCCAGGAAGCATAGGAACTGAGAAGTGGTCTGTGGTCACCACCTGCAGAACCACTCCTTTATTGGGGGTGTCTTGCTAATTGCCTATAATTTCCACCTGTTGTCTATTCCATTTGCACAACAGCATGTGAAACTGATTGTCAATCAGTGTTGCTTCTTAAGTGGACAGTTTGATTTCACAGGAGTGTGATTGACTTGGAGTTACATTGTGTTGTTTAAGTGTTCCCTTTATTTTTTTGAGCAGTGTATGTTCTGGCATATAATCTCGGCACTTCTCCATTCGTATCATACAATAAAATATCCTAAATCCATATCTATGGCGGTGTGGTCTCTGCTAGTGAATGGACATTTAACCAAATGTATACCGGAGATTTTCTATGGAAAAAGTAAGTTCTCTGATTTCAGAAGTGTGTGTAGCCTCAGCAGCAATTGTCCATCAATTCATCAATGTGCTGTGCCTGTGAAGTAACAAAGCAAAACCTCAAGCTTTCTTTTACTTTTTCACTTTAGTCAAGCATAAACACTTTGTGATGTTTAGATGTGTTTTCGTTCAGATTTCTTTATGCTAAGATTGAAAATGTGCCTAAATCAGTGGCTGTAAAGAGACTAAATGGAGTGCAGGAGTGTTAATGTTGGCTCCCTAAATTTCCCTCTTGGCCCTGAAGTGCTGCTTGGTTTTTCAAAGTGCACAATGACCACTGTGACAACTGGTAGGGGGGAGAAAAAAACATCTTCCTCCTCTGTACTCCGATGAAGTGTATTTCATTTTCCACATGGCTTCATTTTATTCAGGGAGGCTAACTGACGCAATTTACAGCCCTCTTCCTTTCCCGGACCAAGGCGATGCACCCATTCTGCAGAGGTCTGCGGCCTCTCTGCATTTTGCAGCTCTTACTCCACTCATTAGTGATCACACACTTGAAAGGCTCACTAAATGCTACCATGTGTGACAACGGTAATGAGAGCAGTAGAGAAAATAGGAGGTGGTGTGGGAACCATATTGCTAGACACAAGCTTTAGACAAACACAAGATTAGTCTTGGCTAGCAGTACGGATGTCATGATACCAAAAATGTTGTAGTAGATACAGATACCAGGAATATTCGTGAAAACAATTCAATAAAACAGTGAAAAAAAAAACAACTGCACTGGACATATTTAATGAATAAATTCAGTTTTAGCGATGCAAACTGCATCGTCACCTTTGGTCATTTTGAGGTGATCAAAGCTGTGAAACACCTGCCTGAATTATCCAACATATCCCAAAACTGGGGGAAATCGAAGCTTTGACACAGAGTTATTGAAGATAACAGCCATGAAACTAACTTCACCCAGTTTCCATACATGTCTCTTTTCATCTCTACGAGTTGGGACAGAGCTGTCGCTGCAGCTGCACTTGTTACTATGTTCCACGTACCGAGCAAAACGAGTATCGACATGTTTTCCGAATTTTGGTCTCGACTTGGTACTGAAATATCGGTTCTCATGACATCCAATCTCTACTCTACAGAAAGACAATGAAACTGTCACATTCTGCCTGTCTGCCTGTCTCCCTTGTCTGATTTAGTTCTCTGTGAGTTTTATTTATTGGTCTGTTCGGTATCTGTTATCTGGTCTGTGTTTTGGGTTTCAGTCCTGTCTGTGTCTCGTGGAGTTTGTCTACGTTGTTCTGTCTTCTGCTTGTTCTGTGTAGTTTTTCTGGTCTTAGCTGTTCTGTCTTATTTTGATATAATCTGTGCCTGCCTTAGTTCTGTTTCTGTCTGATGTTTGTTATTAGTTTCCATATCATCGTGCTTGGGTTCTGTCTGTCTGCAAGGTGTCTATTTATCTTCTCTGCCAGTTTCATAATTAATCTGACTTTGATCATTCTGCTTTAGTCTGTTCTGTTCTCGTTATTAAGTTTATTATTTGGTTTGCCTGTTTTAGTTGGTCTCTGTGTTTTTCAATTCAATTCAATTTTATTTATATAGCGCCAAATCACAACAACAGTTATCTCACAGCGCTTTTCATAAAAGAGCAGGTCTAGACCGTACTCTGTGATGATATTTACAGAAGCCCAACAGTTCCCACCAAGAGCAAGCACTAGGCGACAGAGGCAAGGAAAAACTTCCTTTTAAGAGGCAGAAACCTCGAGCAGAACCATGGCTCAGGGTGGGCGGCCATCTGCCTCGACCGGTTGGGGTGAGAGAGAGAGAGAGAGAGAAAGAGAGAGAGAAAGAGAGTGAAAGAGAGAGAGAGAGAGAGAGAGAGAAAGAGAGAGAGAGAGGGATGTAAGGAGAGAGAGAGGGGAGGGAGGCAGCCTACACAATATACACACAGAGGTACAGACAGCGAAGGTAATGTTGCTATAAACTAAATGAAAAATGGTACAGATATTTATAATAGTGTTAATGGTAACCATCGTAATGTTAATGATTATAATAACAATAATAACAATAAGACTAGCAAC
>NC_060167.1:37563384-37586915 GCF_021292245.1 Micropterus dolomieu
TGAACAGAGGCAGTTTTGATGGGAGTGTTTCCTTTGAGATGTTTCATGTGTTTCTGTATTGTTAGGGTAACATACGACACCAGAGGTTTTGATAAAATAAATGAATGAAAACTTGACATTTCAGCAGAACCTGTGCCTGTTTTGACACAACAATCAGGTCCAGTGTAGCGCACAGCTGTGTTTTTAAACCTGTAGCTCATCTTTACTTAGTTTTATTTTAAAACCTAATGTCTGTCTGATCCATATCCCCCTCTAACTCTGTCTAGTGTCAGTCAAATGTTTTCTTTAAAGTGACATCTTTAATATCCACTTAATAAATGTTTGCCTCATGGCACATAATTTACAGTTTAGCCGTCCCATTCTACATAAGAAAATCTGACAGATACTTCAGACAGTTACTAAGTGTGGAGAGACAATTTGAAAATATCTTAGTCATTGACCTAGATCATGAATAACAGTATAATCAGTATAGCTCCAAGCAACTGAGAGACCTGGCTGGAAAGGTAGCTTTATTATAAGATTGTTTTCCCTACTGGGTAATTAGATTCATTCACTTATTACATGCCGACTGTCATTGATCCTCCATAGTAGCCAAACAGAGTATATGGATAATGGAGAATACTTCTGCATAATGCACCACACAAGGAGTGTCAAGACTTCAGTCTGGTTTCTTAGCAACAGTACACAGCTGGATATCTCAACCAAACATTGCCTACAAGACTTTTTAGACGTTTTTAGTTTCTATATCTTGGCAATAAATTAATGTCATCATTCAGTTTTCCAGGTATTTCTCAATTAACTTGTTTTTGATCATCACAAATCATTATTTTTATTTTAACCTTTTAACTTAACTTCACTACACTTCTAATGCACAACATAGGTCAAAAATTACCCATATTCTTTTCCCATGTACAGTAATTTCATGCAGGGGTGAGTGTTTCTTTGCTCTATCTTTTGAAATCATTTTATTTCATCATTTAATAGTAAAGTAGTCATTAAATATCTTTTTTTTTTATTACCACAAACTATTATTTTAACTTTTACTTTCTTACTGTAAACACAGTTTTTGTATTTCAAGATAAATTTTACACACAGGTCAAAAATGACCCAAATACATTCACTATGAAATTTTATAGGAATGTCTATTTTACAATTGTTTCACCTAAGAAAATATTACATATCTTGTGAAAGATTACTGTACATAATATTTGAACATTAGGTTACCTTGACCTTGACATCCATTAGTAGTGAGAAAGAGAAATATGTCCAATACTATTGGCTAGCTAGCTAGCTATTAATATATTCTCTTCTAGCTAGCTAATGTTAGGTAGATCAACAAAATAAAACTCGAAATAGAACATTATATGATCTACTGACTGAAGTTTTCTTGTGCGTCTCATTTTCTTTATCGAAAGTGTTAGCATGGCTGGCCTAACATGTATGATAATGCACAGTAAAATGTGTGGCTAATAACGTCATTACAATCGTCACATCATTGATTGGCTTTACCTAATTACAATGCACTAATTTGCATATATTTGCCAGGGCAATGCAGGTAAATAGGATAAACAAAATAACTAAAGCATATCACCACAGACTTTCCCCAGTTAATGACTTACATAAAGAGGCTTTTCCCCTGAAATGTTATGTTTAAATATACAGATTAGCTTGTTTTGGTTAAGAAAGGAAAGTGGACCTTTCTATTTAGCACCCTGCGTAAATTTGATTTTGGAGAGTCATTCATCCATTGGATAAAACACTCTACACTTCACCTAGAGCCACAGTAATCGCAAACCAGATCACTTCACCACCATCCCTATTTGCTATTTTCATCGAACCACTTACAGCAGCAATATGACAAAACAATAAAATTGACGGAATCCAGGATGCCAGCTCACAACATAAAATTAGTCTTTACGCCGATGATTTATTGTTATATCTACAAAACACCTCTGTGTCACTACAGAAAACATTTAACATCATTAATAACTTCTCAATAATTTCACTACACAATATACTGGAACAAATCAACTATACTACCACCATCTCTAGATGCATGGGATTCTGCAGCTCAAGACTCCTCCTTCCCTTCTCACTGGCAACATAAAATATTTATGCATTAATATTTCTCATAAGATGTCAGATCTCTTCCAGCCTCAACTACGATTGACCAAATTCCCACTCACTCTCATTGAACGAATCGCATAAGTCCAAATGAAAACATTTACCTCAGATTAATTACTTGTTCTCAATGCTTCCCATCACCCCCACCAACAAATGGTTCAAAACAGTAGACTCACTAACCTCTCAATTTTACTGGAAAAACAAACAACAAGAATCTCACTTTCAACATTACAAAACAGGAAATCACAAGGAGGCCTGGAAGCACCACATTTTTTAACAACTTTCTGGCAAATCAATCAAAATATTTATTCAAAGGGACCCAGAAACAAGTTAAAAATTATAGCTGCAAGCAGCATTTTACGGGCCCTTGTCCCCTTGCGCACCCAGGGTAGAGCGACAGCTGGGGTCTGTAAACCGCAGGTTGGCTGATGCAGCTCTGAAGGTAACACCGCACATATTACACAAGTGAAGTGTGGAAAATATTTGCCAATGTGGGGTCAGGGTGTCAGTTACTTATTCGATTAAAAATGAATGACTTGGAATGGATATAGCTGTAGACTTCAAAAGGGGGACAAACATCAAGGCCCCGGTTCATATCTCTGAGCAACCCGTATACCTGACAGACTGCTTCAAATTCCTTTAACACCTTCATCAGTAACAATCTCAAATGGAATATCAACAGCAATCAAATTAACAAAAAGACCCAGCAAAGACTGTACAGCTCAGACCGTCTCAACAAGAACAGACTGAAGCAGATTGTCACTAAAGCCTCCACTGTAATCAGTTGTGACCTCCCTCTAGTCAACTCATTGTAGAAAAAAGTGCACCTTCAACTGGGCAGCTAAAATAACCAAGGACCTCTCCCATCCAGCCCATCACCTCTTCCAGCGTTATATGCCAAACCAAACCAACTAACTTGAAAAACAGCTCTTTCCTACAGCAGCCAGAACCCCCACTAGACCCCCCAAAAGACCCCATACTAACCTGAATGCACTGAAAGCACTGGACTGAACACAGACTGGTCTCGCTTGCACTAGTACATCCATCCATTCATCCATCCATCCATCCATCCATCCAGTTTACGGTTTAGCTTCATGAGCCTTATTTTAAGTTTAGAGATTATACATCTGCCTCAAGCTTCTTTAGCCTCTCAAAAAAAAAAAACAGCTTCACAGTAAATAAATCCTTGCTACGGCAATTGAGTTTGAAGAAAACTCACAAGCTTCACAACACAATAAACAACAATAATAAAGTATGTCTTCTAAAATACAACATCATTAAGGAGTTAAGGCTTTTCTGTAGATAGATAGATAGATATATACTTTAATTATCCCGAAGGAAATTCAAGTATCTAGTAGCATACGAAACATACATACATTAAACATACATTAAACCTATATTAAAATAGAATTAAAATTAAAATAACTTATAACACAGTAGCCACAGTAAAACAGTGCAAAAACAGTAAACAGTGCAAATGGAGTGCAGATGGAAGTAAAGAGTACAGATGGAGGTAGAAATTGTTCTTTTGTCTATTGTCCTCCCTGCAGACTCCTCTGCCCGATGAAGGTGTTGTGCAGAGGGTGGTGGATGTTGTCCAGTATGGACAGCAGTTTGTCCAGGGTTCTTCTTTCTGCCAGTGTCACCAGAGAGTCCAGGTCTGAGCCCACCACTGAGCCAGCTCTCCTCAACAGTCTGTCCAGTCGAACAGCATCTCTCTTCTTGCTGCTTCCTCCCCAGCAAACTACAGCATAAAAGAGGACGCTGGCCACCACAGACTAGTAAAACATCTGCAGCAGTTTTTTGCAGGACCCCAGCCTTCTCAGGAAGTACAAACGGCTCTGCCCTTTCCTGTGGAGAGTGTCCATATTTTCTCTCCAGTCCAGCTTGTCATCCAGCTGCAGCCCCAGATATTTGTAAGTCCTGACCACCTCCACATCGACCCCCTCGATGGACACAGGCTGGAGATGTGGTTTCTTCCTTCTGAAGTCCACCACCATCTCCTTGGTCTTGGAGGTGTTCAGCTGCAGATGGTTGGTCCTGCACCACCTCACGAAGTCCTCTACCAGGCTCCTGTACTCCTCCTCCTGTCCATCCTTGATACAGCCAACTATCACAGTATCGTCTGAGTATTTCTGCATGTGGCAGAGCCCGGCGTTATACTGGAAGTCAGATGTGTACAAGGGGAAGAGGACAGGAAAGAGCACGGTCCCCTGTGGTGCTCCGGTGCTGCTGACCACAGTGTCTGACATGCAGCCCTTCAGTCTGACGTACTGTGGTCTCTCTGTGAGCTAGTCTGAGGACATGTCTGAGGTCTAAGGACATGTAGCAGCAGCCGTTCAAAGGTCTTCATGATGTGAAGTCTTCCAGAGCACTGGGACCCTCCCCAGCTGCAGGCTTAGGTTGAAGACATGCAGGAGTGGCTCCCCCAGTTCAGCAGACCAGGCTTTAAGCATCCTTGGACACACTCTGTCCGGGCCCACTGCTTTCCTTGGACGGAGTCTCCTCAGCTCTCTGCTCACCTGATCCTTGGTGATGGTGGTGGGGAGGGTGGGGGTGGTCTGCAGTCTGAGGTGGTGATGGACATGGTGGTGGCATTGGGGGAGGTGATGGACATGGGGATGTGAAGTGGGCTGTCGCTGGTTGTGGGATCTGGAGTATCAAACCTGTTAAAAAACATTTTACAATTTTTTACAAACATTTGCAATACTGCACTTCTTCTTGCTGCCTGTGATGGTTTTCATGCCATCCCAGACCTCCCTCATGTTGTTTGCTGCAGCTTCTGTTCTACCTTCCTTCCTCCTTCACCTCTCTCAGGTGGACCTTGAGTTCCCCCTGTACGTGCTTCAGCTCATCTCTGTCACCATCCTTGAATGCCCTCCACTTCCTGTTCAGGATGTCCTTGACATTACTGGTGATCCAGGGCTTGTTGTGGGTGGGGACCACAACGTCCATGCAGAAGTTCAGGTTGTCAGTAGTGCAGTGTGTGACCCCCTTGATGTGCTTCCTGCAGGACACTCCAGTCAGTACATTCAAAGCAGTCTCTCAGAGCCTCCGCTGCCTCAGGAGACCATTTCCTGAAGTAGCGTTTGGTGCTGGTCCTCATGCCAGCTCACGGAGCTCACAGCCACACAGACCTCTGCAGCCAACGCAGCAGATGAGTCCAGCAACAACTTGAGAGGAAAGACCCGCAGCTGTGAGACAGTTTAAATGTCCATACCGCTGTTTTTCTGTCTTACATTCTGAGTAATGTTGTAACGTTAAAGAGACATCTGGCTTGTGATGGACAGGCTTGTGTAACTTAAAAGCACTTTGATAAAAAATAAAAAATAGTGTAATGAAAGGGGACTGTTGTTGCTTTATTATTATCATTATTCTAAACCGACATTACATTTTTAGTGTAATGTTACAGTTGTGGTTATAGTACTTGCTTTTTATTTGCTTTTATTTTATATAATTCTTATTTATGCACCAATATACCCGAAGCAAACACCTGGCACAGATCGGCTGCAGCCCTGTTTTTAAGCGTGTTAAGTATACTTACATTTATATTCCTCTTTTTGTTCCGATTTTGAAAACTGGAAACTAGCAAAGCCTGGTTTAGCATGCTGCAAAATAAATCTATTTAACAGTTTCATACTACACCTCAGTATGCAGTATACAGTACATACTGCTGTTGCCAGTAGTATGTAGCAGGCGGTTCTGAATACTGCCAATGTCTCTGTTGCACACAATCTCCTTCACCGTAACATGCCCCTGGTTGCACCATCTGTTGTTGATAAACAGCACGAGTCCCCCTCCTTTGCCGCTGCGTCCACAGTCCCGGTCCGCTCTCACTGTAGTGAATCCAGGTAAATCCGCATTATCCGCATTGTTGGGTTAGCCAGGTTTCAGAGAGGCAAAGTTAACTGCACTCCCTGAACGTCCTGTCCGTCCTCAAAAGGGCAGCCAGCTCATCCGTCTTGTTGGTCAGACAGTTCACATTCCCCATCACTATTGACAGAACCGAGCCGCTAGCCTAGCCTTCACCTTAGCTCTTAGCTCTGCAACCCTGGTGCCTCTTCCTCAGCTCCTCAGGTATGTGGTGGAAAATGCTGGCTCGTCCCATTGTTTGGAATGAAAGCAGCTTCTCCCTTGAATAAACAAGTTGTCCACTGCTATGTTGTTCGTAAAAAGTAATTGTATCCATAGGATATATAAAGTTTTACACAACTTAGTGTTATATAAAGAGTTAACGTTAAAGTTTAAAAAAACACACTTAAAGTATTAAAAACAACACGACACGTACGGAGCTACTGGATCAGCGTCCTGCTTGCGCCGACGCCAGAAATATGAACTTTAAAATGGATTTTGTCCACCTGCTTGGAGGAACACATTAAAGCTGCTATGATTATGACAGGATATTGGCATGTAGATGTCTTTATCACACATTTGAAGAATGGGACAGATTTGACCATGTCCAGTCCATATACATACTACAAAAAGCTTAGCAATTTAACATCCCAAGGATCTTAAGGATCTGCCTACATTTGAAATTAAGTTAAAGCTCTAGGAGGAGTGCCGTGCCTGTAAACGGAGAAACCTCTTGTAAAGACTTAAAATGGCCGACTTCCTGTTAGGTTTAGGGTATGGCTCCAAGAGGCTTATTTTTAGGTCTCAAGATGATACATCGGTTTCTCAAGTTTTGTACAGCTAGGTAAAATGTACGTAGGGGGCTGCTCTTTAAAAAATGTGTAAGGGGAGCTATTGAGCCAATTTTCCACAACCATGCCCCCAAACCGTATTGAACAATAAAAAACAATACTTCTGATGTGCGTGCCAAGTCTTGTGAGGTTTCGAGCATCCACCGACATGTGAAGACTAAAATGCCTTTAGGGGGCACTATAGATCCAATGTGCGACCTCCAATCCCAAAAATGACAGGAAATCGAAACATTACCAGTTTGAGTGTGGCTGCAAAGTTTTATGGCTCTTTGAGCATCCTAAAGGCCTCAAACACCTGTTTAAAATACTGAAGATGACACAGGAAGTGCAAAATGGCTGACTTCCTGTTGAACAAAATCTCAAGAAATGTGGTCTTTGTAATAAGTGCAATAATCTCATGAAGATCAAAGAAACATTTTCCAAAACATAGTTTATTTAGAGGCACTATAGAGCCCCCTGGCCTCACCCGACCCCAATCACTGCAGAACATTGGATTTCCCACCAGACCTGAGGTGTGTGCAAATTTTTGTGAGTTTTGTGATTTGAGCATCCTTGCAAGACCTTGAAAAATGAGTTCTCTGGGGAGAAAAAAAAAAAGCATTTCGTGCTTGGACACCAGTGGTGCCCTATTTTCCATCAAGGCAGCACAGCGAGGAACACCCACCTATTCGAAAATATATCATTTAATACACTAACCCAGAAGTACAGGGTAGAGAGACACCAGTTCCTCCACAACCAATAACTAAAATCCTTAATTAAATCTAGAATCAACATTACCAGTAACACACTACAACCGTCTAAATTAAGTTATGAGATATTAAACATCACAAATCCCAAAAAAATACTTTCCACACTCAGTAAACTCATATTCACTACAGATACCTCCTTAACACTCCAACTACAAAATGGGAAGATTATGTAGCTGTCTCTCCCAACCCTGAGGTCTGGACACAAATCTGTAATAACATTTTCTCTATAACCACCAACACAAACTTGCAATTCATACAAAATAAAACTATACATAGAACCGAGCTTATTATCGTAACGAAGACAAACGAAATAATGAAAACTAGATGTGAAAAACATTGTCATTACCTGAAATACAAATAAAAACGAGGCTAACTAAAAACTAACGAAAACTATGTTGTAGGATTGCAAAACTTGGCCCGAGTCGATATTTTATTTACCCAGGTAGGGATCGGCTGCGTAGTTGGTGGGATTTGAACATGTTTTCTATTATCTTTTATACATATATGTGTACAAAATAATATGAATGCAACAACTGTATAGAGTTGTGTTTTGTTTAGTTCAGGTTGCAGGCAGTGAGTCACTGTCCTGGTAGTTTTCTTTTCCTTGTTTTGTTCTGTTCTGTTCTGAAGGTCTGGCTTACTGCTCATCCTGCGTGTGGGATAAACTTGCCCCTTGCCCGGTACCGGGGGCAGCATGCAATCGTCAAAACCGCTTAGTATTGCCTTATATGTAGTTTTAAGTCCAAAAATCAGCGGTTTTGTTGCTCCGAGAATCGGCGGGCGCCATCTTGATTATTGTGCAATGCCTGGGAGTTGTGCCTGCCTTCTCTCGCCTTTTTTCAGAGCAGGGGAAGTGCAGAGGCAATTTAGAGGAGACATGCCATTCAATCACATCCTCGATACAACTCTTTGGGGAAGGCCCTTAACAGCAAAGATGGGGGTTATCCTGCCCAGCCGTTAGAAAGCCAATCGTCTGCTTTTAACAGCCAAAGCGGGAAACATATTTCAGCCAATCGTGTGGTTCCACTGACCTAAGGTCTTTTTTTACTGGAAAAGGGTGCCTGTTTTCAACGGATTATATTTTTTTGATTAATAAAACATAATTTTCCATTCATGCTCGCCTTCCGGGTGCTAGGGACCTGTTGTTTTTAGCTGTCCATCACCACCATTTATTGTATTTTACCTATTTAACCAAGAATGATAGAGCTAGAGACTGATGTAATAACTTTCTTGGGACCACTGGGTAGAGTAGTGTGCTCTAAGGGTTTTCTGTATGCAGGTTAGAAATTATACTGTAGATTGCATGTGCTTCATTTATTTGTAGTATTTATTTAGACAATGTGTCAGTACTTCAAATTTATATTTGCTTAGTGTTTGGGCCCCTACGTACAAGCTTCAGATAGCTTTAAAAAAGTGTCCATTTTCACAAATCTGCATTGTTTCCAATGATTGTACTTGTATTTTAATGTTTTGTGAAAAAACTAAATTGGACTGAACTAAACTGAACTGAGCTTGGCATCCTGCAGTGACAAAGACTAAAACTAACACTGAAACTAATAAAAACTTAACTAAAACTAAGCTTTTTCAGAAAATTAAAACCAAACTAAAATTGAAAACAAAAAGTCAAAACGAAATAAAAATAAAAACTAATGAAAAATCCAATATAAAAACTATAATAATCTTGCACAAAACACACCTCACACAAAATGTTTCAAATGGGACTGACAGATATTGAAATTTGTTCACTATGCTCTTTAGGTAACACAGATAATTATTTCCATTTGACTTGGATCTGCCAACCAGTTCACTCCCTTTGGACAGCAGTAACTAACAAACTTTCCAAGATCTTGGGCTGCAGAATCCCATTGTCCACATTACTATGCCTACTCGGAGGTACTACACAAATTACCCTACCAAATAAACATAAAACCCCACTACTAATTTCTAGCTATCGCTAAGAAAGTAATATTTCAAAACTGGAAATCCAAGACTTCTTGTCACTTCACTCACTGGATTATTTACTTACAGAACATATTTTAATAGAAAGAATAACAACTTACAAAACAAGTAATATATCTGCATACATTCTTAACCTTCTTTAACAAAAATCCACCCCAAGATTGAGGCCACGTGCATATCCATAGACCTCTTTGAGTCCAGACGTAACTGGCAGGTCCCCTATTTATTCAAGTATTTATTCATCATTTATTCACTCCTTCACCTTCTGTTATTTATTTATATTTTGTTGTTTCACCTGGCGGGCAATGGCCTCCATCAGCCAGCTCCCTATGCATATACTGTATATATATGCTGGTAGTCCATCGATGACATCCCTCCTTATTACCGGTGTGTTCTTTGATAACTATAGAGTCCAATTCTTGATCCACAAGTTTTCTTGCAAGTTGTGGCATATAAAGTCTGTGTTAGTGGGGCAGGCATAGCAGTGCGTCTCCTTTGTCTTTTCTGTTTTCTCTCACATTTTTCTCCATTTCCAACTGTTTTATACCTTTATTGCAAAGCTCCCTCCAGTTGGAACCATAGACTGTATATAAAACGGTAGATGGCAGCTTGCTCCAGTCTTAAGGGGTCAATACAACATTTCTTCAGTGATGTTTTTAGCTGTTCTTTGTACCACTTCTTCTGACAAACTGCAGATTGGTGACCCAGATGAAGCTGTCTATATTTGAACTTGAGGTACAAGGTCACGCCACATGATTCCCATTATTTGCTGCAGACAGCCTATTTGGAACTTGTGTTTGTGTAGGACTCAATAACTATACCATGTAGCTTCGTTTGTATTGCGTTTTACTCCACTGCTGCCAACCTTACATTTTCACCTTTTGCCGTAAATCACTGCTGTAAGCCTTAAAGGCACAGTAACCTGTCACTTGCAGTGCATAACATAACAGAGTCCAACAGGACAATACTGAATGTTTTCATACATGACAACCCCCCTCTCCCCCCCTGAGAAACTTCGGAACGACCGAACGGTGGCCATGGGCCAGGCACACCGCCCCCCAGCAGGAGAGCTCATCGCGGAAGCGGTAATAGGGAAGCAGCCTGTCATCCACTTTGGCAGGCCAGCCGTCCTGGACGTAGGTACAGAGAGTTGTGAGGCCCTCATCAGCAGCTGAGGCCTGCTGCAGCTCTGCCAGAGTGACTACTGAACTGAGGGGCCCATGCAGGATGTGGACCCAGTCTTCGTCGCTCTCTGTGTCTGGTGTCACCTTACCCGTCTCCTTCGTCACCGACACAGCTCTAGACAGGAGGTCGGCCACCGTTGACTCCAGACTGAAGTTGTACTGGTTCAGCCTGTCAGCCCACCTCAGCAGTCTCATGGGCCTGTGCCCCGAGCCTTGAGTCACCAGCAGTGCCGTCAGCGCCTGGTGGTCTGTGCGGATGGTGAAAGGCCTCCTGTAAAGGTAAACATGCCAGCGTTCGCACGGCCACAGACAGGCCAGGGCCTCCCTCTCCCTCACCGAATACTTCTGCTCTGCTGGAGTAAGTGCCCGGGAGGCAAAAGCCACCAGGCGTTCCACCCCTTCTTGAGTCTGGGAGAGCACAGCGCCTAGCGCCACCCCGGAGGCGTCTCAGGTGACCGTGGTGGGTGCGGTCAAGTAGTTGAGTCAGAGTAGTGTGGCATGTATCTGAGGTAGGTGGCCTTCCCCAGGAAGGAAGACAGCTGGGATGGTGACTGCGGGTCTGGCAGGGACAGAATGGCTTCAGTGTGGGACATAATCGGGACGATGCCCTTCTTTGAGAGCCTGAAGCCCAGGAACTCAACCCCGAACATGCATTTCTCAGAGTTCAGTGTGACCCTGTGCTGTTCGAAACGCTGGAAGACCTGCTCCAGGCGATCGTCATGCAGTGCGGTGGATGGTGCATACACCACCACGTCATCCAGGTAGATGGAGACACCCTGGATACCAGCCAGTATGAGTGACATTATCTTCTGAAAACAGTTCGGGGCTGATGAAAGTCCAAATGCCATGCGTTTAAATCTGAAAACCAACCCACGTGCGTGACAAACGCTGTAAGTTCCATGCTAGCCGGTGCTAGAGGGACCTGCAGGTAGCCATTACATAGGTCCATCTTACTGAAAACAGTGGATCCATGGAAATGGCTAGTGAGCTCCACAGCCGTGGGTAGGGGGTACTTATCAGGAATGATGGCTTTGTTTACATCTGTGAGGTCGTCACAAAGTCGCAACCTACCCCCCCTTCTCTTGGCTATCACCAGGTTAGACACCCATGGCGAGGCGTCGACGGGCTCTATGACGTCCACCTCCACCAGGCGATGCAGCTCGGCCTCCACCGCATCACGGAGAGCCACGGGAATGTGCCGTAGGGGCTGGATCACAGGGCGGACTGACAGATCAATAGAATTTTGGGACACTTCCTAAGGATGTCCCAAAAAGGCTCACGGTTCACACTGTCAAAAGCTTTAGAGACGTCGACAAAAGCCATGAAAAGGTCCTAATGTTGTTCTCTTCAGTTTTCTTGTAGCTGTCTAACTGTGAAAATCATGTCCACAGTACTCCTATTCTTCCTGAAACCACACTGTGACTCTGGCAGCAGATGTTCTGTCAAGTGCTTCACCATCCTGCACAACATAACCTTTGCAAGGACCTTGCCTGCAACAGCTAGCAGTGATATGCCGCGGCTGTTGCCGCAGATGGATTTGTCATCCTTATTTTTATACAGGGTGACAACTTTAGCATCCCTCCATTATTGAGAGACACTCTCCTGGTCCCATATCTACAGGATGTACTGATAGATCGTTCTAGTGCACAGGTACCCGCCGTGTTTTAGGAGTTCTGTTGAGATGCAATTGCTGCCAGGGGGAGTTGATGGCTGCAAGCACTTCTTGAAAAGTTGGCCAGTGGTCAAGGTCCTCTTCCAGGATGGAGTGTTCATCTGGAGAATGCTGGTTAAGAAGGGTTTCAAAATGTTCAGCCCAGTTCTCATCAAACCAGTCCGGAAGTTTCCTGGCCCTGTAGCCTATAGAGTCAACTGCAGCTTTATGTAGCAGTGAGGTTAGGGAGGTCAATTTTTGATCTGCGGCCTCAGACCATTTGCATTTGCCTGACCAACCGCATGCCTACCTAATACTCCAATCCATTTACCGCTGTTGTTTCCTACCCTGGAATTAAAGTCTCCCGGAAGAAGGATCTTGTCTTTTTTTGGGATCCAATGACGGACCTCATCTAGTTGTTGGTAGATGCTGTCCTTCACACTGTTGTCAGATGGTAATGTTGGTGCATACGCACTTAGGGTGGCATAGCGTGCTAGGGGGATACGAAGGGTCATTAGACTCTCACTCAGGCCAATGGGTTTCAGTGAGTGAGGCTCAGTAGAATGCTGTTCTTGATCGCTAGTCCAACACCATAATAATGTTGTCCACCAGAGGGATAGCCTCTCCAGAAGAAGGTATACCCTCCTCCTCCTTCCTCTCTCACGGAGCCTTCACCCAAGAGTCTGGTTTCGCTGAGAGCAGCAGATTCACGCCATAGTGTGTCTGTTTCTCAGCAATCAGTGCAGTCTTTCCATCTGGTCTGTTGGCATCATTATCAAGAAGTCCTGACATTCCATGTTGCAATTTCCTCCTGAACACACACAAACTGCCATTCAACACCTTTAATATGTAACATGTCAAATCATTTCCAGTTGTTTTTTGTCTTTGTTTGGATTGTTTTTTTGCGTGCATTTTCACTACATACTGTTGTATCTGATTTATTTCACCTATTATGTGTTGCATCACTAACCAACTAAAGAACCACTCAGCCATGCATTAAATAAAATAGGAAATTAATACAATTTTTGACACGTGCATTAGAAGGGGTTTGCATAGCTTGTGCATCAAAGGGTTAACATCGTTTCTGTCCATCATTTTATTTTGTTTTATTTTTTATAAATTGAGAGCAACACATTCATCCACTTCTCATTACTGGCCTTGAGAATGTGCTGTCTTTAACTGATGCTACACTTGACACGTGTCTTGAACTTGCAATGGCAGTCTAACAACTTTATGTATGTCACAATGCCGAAAAAAACCCTGAACTTTTTTAACAAACGCAATAGCTGTAACCAGCATCAGAGGTTCTCTGTTACTATATCTGCTACTGTATATATGCTAACATGCTTACAACTACAATAATAGCATGTGGACGAACCGCAAATGTTTACCCTTTCACATCTTATTTTGGACAAAAATATATGAAGGTAAATATGGTGCAAAATGCCAGAGCTTGTAGACTTGATGTGAACTCTTGTAGAATACGATGTGAGAACAAAACTATGTACTTGTATATTAAAATTTTCACTTGTATACAATATTCACACACATGTGAGTTGAATTTGAAGTCACAAAAAGAAAAAAAACACAGGAGAGCTTGTAGAAAGAATCTGAAGTTGTATGTTGAAATTTTCACTCCTAGAAAATATTCTGAAGATGAAGTCGCAGAAAAAATATGCACACACGTGTAGATTGATGTTTACATAAAAACAATGACAGCTGCAAACTTGTAATGCAACATTACTCATAGTATTTTTTTTACTTGAGTCCTTTTTCCAGTACAACCACAACTCTGTGATTACAACCTCTAGAATCGGTCTCTGCAACTTCACAAATGTGCTCTCTTCTGTTTCCTGTGATGAATTTGCGCGCCTGGAATTTCGCTACTTTTCTAGCGATAAATGTGGTGCAAAATAAACTTGCAGTTGTAGCTGGGAGGGGGGAGAGGAGCAGGGGGGGAGGGGATGAACCAATGAACCAATGAGAAATCAGAAGACAAAGCGCTCTTTTCTGTTCTCCATGTCGGTGGAGATCGGCGATGGAACACCAAGCCAAGGTAAGTTTCTTTTAAATACATGTTTGGTAGGTTAGTACTGTGATTAAAGGCTAAATAAATGCCACTAACACCTCACATTCCTTTTAACGTGTAACACTGTTAGTAGCAAAATGAAAGTGAATGCGCACTTTGGCTAACGTTAGCTATGTTAGATAACAAAATGTTATATCTAACATTAGCATAAAAAACTGAACAATAACGTTATTCAGATGCAGTCGAGATTTCATATTGACACAAACCACAATCTTATAAGGTTGGTTGTGTTAGTCAAATAGAAAACTATTGCAGGACTTCTCCACATTGTATTAAAATAGGTGATATGATTATGCCTATTTTCTTCCCCCATGGCAATTTAGGTACAATGTGGTGATATTCGGAGGAATTGATGGCTTCTCAAGGAAGGTAGTGATAATCACTAATAATAGTAATAAATGAAAGCCCTTTTTACAGCATATCTTTTTATAATTTTAATATGGACACCCAATGAATGTAGTTAAAAGTTCAGGTCATTTGTGTCATGTTTTTGTTGACCTAAATCAAACTTATAACATAAAAATGTGTGGTTCAGGGTTTGATGGGGAGTTTTCTGTATAATTCCCGCAGATAATGTATCTCAGTGTTGCCAATAACAAGGCCTCCACTACCCTTGCCTTCTTCAGTGAAGCTGTTGAGAAGCATGGCTTACCACAAAGGTAAATGTTGTACATTTAAATTGATATATATGTTTAACTATAACACACTTCACCTATTAACTTAAAGTTGTGATTTAAGTTATGTCAAATTTTGCAAATGCAGCCTTCTGTTCTGGCACATTCACTTTTCAAGGGTTTGGGGAGACCATGGGGTGGAAAATGTTGATGTGGCAAGTATTCTAAATTCTGAATTAATAATTAATTAACTAGAAGAATTCTAATTCTAAATTATGTTTGTTTATGTTATGTTTAACAGAATCGAACGTCTCTGGCGAGATGTACCTTGACCTGTCCAGTAGTCTTCACCTCTTCTGCTGCCATTACGTCTTTATTCCCCGCTTGCAAGCCCAGCTTGATGGCTGGGACAATCATCCCCTTTCAACTGAGAGAAATCTCACTCCCAACCAACTGTGGCACATGGGACAACTACACAACTCTGAAGAGTACAATGACGAGGTATGTAATTGTCAAATATGCTCAGCAGAGAATGGAGTGAAGCAGGAGAAATAATTACTACTTAACTTTCAGGATTTGCACATCCCTCTCATTGACTGGGAGAGTAGTGGCCTTACACCCTCTGATCCCAACTGTGGTGTATATTTTCCTGAGTGCGATTGCCCACTGACACCTGAGGACCTGGCTGGACTTTGTGCTGCTGTGGACCCAATGGGACCCTCAACATGCATGGGCGTTGACAGATACTTCGCTGCACTAGAGTATATGCACAGCATTGGCTATGTGTAGGCTTATCTCTATGAACTGCTTCTCATATCCCACAGAAAAAAACAACCCTATACAAATGTTGTGTTAGCTTGATGGGTGAGTTCACGAGCAAGGACTAAAGACTTTGAAGGAAACTTATTACTGCAGTGTGATTGAATTTTGTGTGATAGCTGAAAATAAAACATTTTGTTATTCCCATTCTTTATCTATTCTTTGCTTACATACATTTACACTTACAATTACATTAAGTATGCTTGTGATTCCTGACCTGTTTTTATCAGTTCAAACTATAATGTTGGTCAGAATGGTAAATATACTTGGATATATATACACACATAGATACAGTATGTACATGACTTTGAAATAGTGACTACTGGCATAAGTTTTGTAGAATTGTAAGTGACATTGTTGTCATGAAAGCAGAGATGGCAATAAAGTCAGTCCCTCTAATTCTCACATCCAAAGTTGGTACATACTTCGTTCAACTTTATTATACTTTGAGATATAAGTATTAAGTTTGAGGCACATAACAGAATGCTCAACTATGACTTGATTATTATCACTGTGACCTTTTACAACATTTCCTATTTTCTTGAAACTGACAAAACTTTACCTTCACCAAATCTAGTCTTGTAGATCAGTGACAGTGACTCCATTAACTGTCTTAGATTTTCAGCTAAGAAAGGAACATAGCAGTCCAGGGAGAGCACAGAACATGGCCAAGAGAGGACTCCGTAATCTCTCCTTGACAGCAACTTTCAGCCAGCATGCACTTTTATACTTCAAGCATATTCTATTTTTTTTGTTTTTAAAAAAAGGACACGCACAGTCGTTTCTTTTCTTTTTTTAAATGATATAGTTGTGTTTTCAGAATCCCTCATGGACTTCGAGGCTGTAAACATTTGATACGTGAATCAATGTAAAGATTCAATTTAAAGGAAACCAGAAAATGAAGAGACCTCATGAATTTAGAACTTGTTCCTCATAGAACACAAAAAAGGCTGCCATCTACTGACTATTTATGTCACAAACTACACACTTTCTAAACATGCATGGGTGATGTGCAGTGTGCCCTAACAATGGTATGCAGCAGAACTCATAGACTTCATATTAGTCCAAACCCACAATCATTAGTTGCAATGCAACCTTCCAGATGATCACGAAACTGTTCATAACTGGTGTAGTGACCAGGCAAGCGCAGGATGTGGAAACAGGTGGATGATCTTGGATGGTCTGCCTGCACAACTTCCACTTGCATGTCCTGCATGGGCAGCTCCCAGCCCACCCAGAATTTTACCAACTGCTTCAGTTTGTCTTGAGTCACTGGAATGGAGGTCAATAATTACACACCGATGGAAGAGAGGAGAACAAATGTTAATCAATGAAATTGTGATTTTGAGACTCAGTTTGCAATACAGATGCATTGTCCACTTTCTTCAATAGCTAAGTCTTGTAGCAACCGAAAATATTTAGCTTGTGAAGTCAGGGTATTAGGAATTAGGATACATAAATGTAAACATGGCAGGTGATGCCACAAAAAAACCCATGGTATATTGCGATTATAACATGGATGTTGCACTCACATAAAAAAAAAAAAAACCTTACCAGTCAGAGGTTTGGACACACCTGATTGAATGTTGTTTTTCTATATTTTAAAGCCGAAGTCCTCTGCTTCAATGCTTCAAATTAGTTTTGTTAAAAATAGTTAAATTATTGCCTATGTATGAATTTCTTTCTAAAGCCTTTGGCTGTGTCCGAAATCCCCCACTACTCACTATTTAGTGGACTATATAGTGAGCTCGCCATTTTGTAGTGCTGTCCGAATGTATAGTGATAATTATTATACCCTATATAGTGCACTCAATGTATCCCAGAATGCATTTTGAAAAGTACTGTACAACCGATGGTCACTAACCAAGCTGTATATACCATCATGCACTGCGCTTATAGAAAAAAACTGATTGTCCGACGGCAATGACGTAATTAACGGCGCCAAAATAACGATCGGGGTAGTGTCCGAAAGTGCTGTTTTAATAATGCGAGTGAACTCACTATATAGTGATCTACATACAACTGCCTGCATAGGGGGTAGGGAGTAGTGAATGAGGGGATTTCGGACACAGCCTTTGTGTTTCCATCAAGGCAAAAGGAGGCTACAATCTATCAATTTTGATTTAAACACTTTTTTGGTCACTTTATAATGTTGCATGTTATTTCATAGTTTTTTAAAGTCTTCACTATTATTGTAAATATATTATTACTTTCAACATGTTCTATAATGAACATACGGATCCTCACAGGAGAGCACAAAAACAATATACCTGTCTCCACAAACTGGCGTAGGTAGCCAGCAATTCTGCATTGGTCTGCAACAGGGCATTCATCGTCATCCTCCTTTTCCCCTTCTACCGGCCGGATGATGTTGTCTTGAACCATCTAAACTTAACATTTGAAGAATATGACTGAATTGAAAACACTACAAAAGCAAAATAGATTAATTGAAGGGACGCTTTGCCGATTTTAAGCCACCATTAGTCATGTTTGTGTGGGCAAGATGAAATAAAATACCTGAGTAGTGCATTCAACCATTGATTGACGTGGAAAAACCAATTGTACTACATCTGGCCTGGCCTCCAACAGTGGCAATAACATGGAGTCTTGCAATCCCTGCCTCAGCTGTTTTATTTGTTGCGAGGTTCGCCCGAACACCTACATATATTATAGATATTAGAGAGTTGTTAATTCATTCAAGGTGTAAGGATATACAAAAATATAGAAGCACGTATTTGTAAAACATTCCAGATGTGCATATGCACCTAGGGTGGCTTAAAAATCATAATTAGGTAGTAAAATATTGAACATTTCAGAAATAGATATTTAACAGTTGATGAATGTAAATCCAACCAAAACAGAGCAATCCCTTTCCTAATGTATTTAAAAAGTATTGGTCGTTTGAGCTTACCGCATGCTGAAGACGACTTTGTAAAAGCCAGACATGGTTGCTTGCTGTCAATTCAGGAAGGTCCCAAGAGAATGCCAACTGGTTAACAGCGGCCCTCTGATCCTGATCTGGTCAGCTCACTGTCTCTTTTCTTCTCATTGTCTGCCTTCTTAGAATCATCAGCTACAGTAAGCTTAATGGATAAGTTTGAGACAAGGTATATACATTTTGTGACATGCTTTTGTGTATTCATGTGGCATCCATACTTTACATTTGGCTCTAAACCTACCAGATGTATTGTTTCCCGGATGTCAATGCCCACCCTAGTATTTGTCCAATTTGTTCCTGCCAAGGTTTTCTTTTTTTTTATTCCTTGGTAATTGAAGTTGCTACATGGTAATTCAGTTTAAGTTAAGTTACCTTCCAATCTGCACTGGAGTGGTCTGGCCCAATCTACTTTATGGACCTTGTAAAAGCTGATTAGTCTTCCCTCCTGATCCTCAATTTCCTCTCTCATGTCAATTCTCACTTTCAGTGTTGGCTCATCTTCTTTTTGCTGTAGCAAATACCTTCTGTATAGGATCGCTGCCCTTTCTGGTACTTCAACCCTCTTCCATGCTGAAAAATATTTCAGAATTGTGTTTCTACAAGGGTATAATACTCTAGAGGGAGTAGAGCTGGGCGATATGGCCAAAAATGTTATCACAATAAAATAATTTCACATCATTCGATATCGATAACTATCACGATAAGTCAAATTGTATTTTTTTCAAGTTTAAAGGCTGATTTTTGCTCCTGACTGAAAATTGAAGAAACCAGAAGGTTAATTATGTGGTTAATCTTTCTTCATGGTCAGAATGGGACAAATAATGGAACACTTAACAAATCTCAGGGGGAACATTCAAAACTATTATGATTTAAAAAAGTTTTCAACAACTGTAATTAGGAAATCTTTTTTCATTTCCTTTTCCTCAACAAAATAAATAAATTAAGTGTTAATTTGTTTGTGATTCAAATGAATTAAACCAAATATTTATTGACGATATATTGAACATTTATTATATTGAGGAAAATTATATTGTGATAATTATCATTATTGTTTTATTGCCCAGCCATAAGAGGGAGTATTCATTCACATATGTTGTTTGAAAGAAGTAAGTAGAAAATGCCCTGTCAGCTATTGCAGATACTGGTCCTGATGGTATGGTTTGTGATGTGCCAGGTGTTCAGTAACCATAACCGGATGGGCTGGCAAGGCTGCTTCCAGTGATACTGCTTGTGGAAACCTCTGATGCTGAAGTACTTTCTTCAGAGGTAGATGCCATTGTGGAATTCATCAGAGGAACACTAGATGACAAAATACAGTTATTTAATTTAAAAAAACATTTTAAATGCATTTGAGGCACAAAATGAAGAGTAATAAAACCAAGTCACTGCAGTATTTTCTCAAACTACAATTAATGCAGAACACGCCTTAAGTCTGCATTTAATGGAAACTTCAATTTCGTTGATTTCAGTCTCTGATGCTATCTCAGGGCCAAGATTTTAGTAGGACCATACTGCAGTATTCTGCTATGTTGAAGCTACTTAAAACCAGAAAAGGGTTGTGTTCAGGGACTTTCCAATGGTTTGTATTAGTGGTAAGGGCCTTGTTTCACTTGTTATTGTGTAATATTAGGTGTCAACTAATGCTGATACTTCAGTGACATGTTGAAAATACCTTTCCCCACATGAACTTGCATGGAGGGGCATCACTTCAGCAGCAAACTGATCTCCACATATTGGGCAGGAATCCTGGGGAGTCAGAGTGAGGCTCAGGATAACACTACATCAACTAGGCTTGCATGACACAACATTGGATATCTGAATATTACAGGAACACATGGGGCATGCCTGCAACACATGACAAAGGCAGGGCGAAGCAGGGTTTTTTTCACCTGCTACATAGTAGTACCTGTAGGCTATATGAACTGGTACTGAGTTAATTAACTGGATCATTTAACTATAGGATACAATGATTTGATTGACTTATTTAAATGTAAAAACATATACAAGGTTGTTTGTAGAATCACATTACTTCTGTTACAATGAGGTATATGTTTCAATAACTTTAAAATAGATTCTACTTGATTTTTTACACAGCTCTATGTAGTTTTTACCTGTTGGACGGCCACATACCAGTTTGTAGAGAAAAAGAAAAAGAGTATGATGCCTGCAAGGGTGACTGCATCTACTGGCTATCCGGGCCGGTAGCTTTTTGATAAATTTAAATGACTCACAGATTGTAATAAATCCTATTATTAACATTACTGACTATTTACAGTGGGAATTGAATGTTGGACTGAATCAATTAAAGTTCACGAGGAAACTTTGATTTGAGCTTGATACTTTGATCATTTTAATCTGAATAATTGCTTACCATACAAATAACATCCGGTTCCTGGCCTTTCTCATCTTCTGTTCAAGTTCAAAATTCTCCACCAGGAATGGGGAAAAAACAATCATTATCATTTTTAAACAAATATGTAATAACTACAGTACTATAATAGGTAGAACACAATCCAAATACATTTTAAAGCTATAGGTGTGGTATAGATAATAAGCCGCAAATAAGACAGGGAATCTACTGTTCTTTGCCACAGAATTAAATCTGATCACTTACATTATCTTCACACTGATAGGATTCAATGTGCAAAGTCAGCAACTGAAGAGGAACTGATGTGCCACAGGTCATGCAGTCATTTTTTGGCATATTCTGAAACTCAGGTGTATCATATGGCAAGGGGGTCGTGTCAATCTTTTCTTGAAGGGGGACAATATAGAAGATGTTCTTTCCATTGTTTGAGGAAGACTTCAATATTTTTGCTGTGTAGCCCTGGGAACCATGGGCCAGTGGAGTGATCTTCCTTTGTCCACTGCCTCCTTTGAAAGAAAAAAAGAATTTATTAAAGAAGCCTATAATGGAACGTCAGTATTCTTTAGGAAGTTTTAAAACATGAAGTACTGATCATGGTGTGGCTTCTGTCCTGTGTAAATTAGCAAACATGTGTGGTGTTATAATCTCACCTGTGGCTTTTTGTAAAAGCCAACCGCCACACAACTGTCGCAATTTGGGGTATTCCTCAAGAAGTAATCTGGTTATCTAAAGAAGAAAAGACACATTTACAATGTGTAATGATACCAAGGTACATACACATTGATGCTGAGAGTTACATTATGCATAGAATGTATATAAGAAAAAATAACCAATCACTGTTTGCATCACTTGCCCTGTGCTGCCTTTGATTTTCTCAGAGTACTTAATGTTTTCACTTTGTAGTAAAGGTTGGGCTACTTTATTACTTATTCAGAGGCCAATATATTCTGCAGGCTGGCTGGTTGTTGTGGGCAATGTCATGCACTGCCTGACACTGACATTCAATCAGTTTACCAAAGACAAAATACAGTATTAATTACTAAGATAACTTGATGTTGTCTTTTCATTACATGTCTTTATTTTTACATCTAAGTTCGCAATTTTTATCCAAAAACAGTCCTTCTGAGCCTGCCTCAGAGAATGCCAAACATCTGAATTTACACATGTTTCTATACATTAGATTATTATACTCTGTTGTTAAAGTCAAAAAACATTTCTGTTACAATCTAACCTCAATTCAACACGTGTTCAAAAACCTTCCAGAGGCTTTCCCTCAAAAACTGCACATCCACAATGGTTCAAAAACACAAATAACAGTAGATGTATGTATGTATTTATGTCATTTATATTCGTATGTAAATATAAACATAATTTTAAAACAATTGTTCACATACATCTGTATCTTAAATCCGTCACATGTACCATGTAACCACTATTCATTCACTCTGACATTTATGTTATTACACCTCCACAATGGTCTCTTTTACTGTTTTCACACTGATAACTATAGTGTCATGCTTTAAAAAATGGTGTACCTCTGTGTGATCAGCATCGTCTGCAAGACGTACAGTTCTTCTTCCTAAACCTGCTTGCAAGAGCATAGTTTCATCTTTTGGAGTCCTGTTTGAGTTCTCTGGTTGCAGGCAAAATTGGAGTTCTATGAACTTTGAACATGTTGCTCTTGGAGGTTCAGGTGCTAAAGTGTTAAAGTACCAAAGCTTATTTTCCATCTATGTGAATGACTCAAATTTACATGGTCCAAACACAAAATCCTGCAATGTGGCTTTAAGCACATATTCCCTTACCTTTGCATCTCCCGCTGAACAAGCTGGCTGACCCCAGCAGAACTGCTAGTCCCAGCTTGAGGTTCCGTGGGCCTCACTTCTGGAGAACTGCTAGGCCTTTCAACATTTGAGTTTTTAAAGTTCTTGATACAGCTGAGAAGACCACTCACTGCATTTTCTATCTCTGCATCATGTGGTTCCTGACAGGAAATAAATAACGTTAGACTTAGCATAGAGACAGTACCAAGCTCAGTAAGACAAAGCTGCTCAACAAATGAAGATATTCATGTCATAAATGATATAACGTTATACACACATTCATAAGGGGGTAACATAAGGGTGGCCGTTGAACGGGCTTCTGCCCAAGATTTTCTTTGCAGAGACCACTGGCAATACAGATCGCTAACATTAGCCCAGCTTGACGTCTCTGTGAAAGGTTTATCATCACTGACTGAGTAATGTTATAAAAAAATGGAAATGCTTTTTTCTATTAGTGATTTCCTAAAATATAATACCATGAAAGGCGATCTTTCCGTAATAAAGCTGAAA
>NC_060167.1:37587015-37606103 GCF_021292245.1 Micropterus dolomieu
TAAAGCCAATCAATGATGTGACGATTGTAATGACGTTATTAGCCACACATTTTACTGTGCATTATCATACATGTTAGGCCAGCCATGCTAACACTTTCGATAAAGAAAATGAGACGCACAAGAAAACTTCAGTCAGTAGATCATATAATGTTCTATTTCGAGTTTTATTTTGTTGATCTACCTAACATTAGCTAGCTAGAAGAGAATATATTAATAGCTAGCTAGCTAGCCAATAGTATTGGACATATTTCTCTTTCTCACTACTAATGGATGTCAAGGTCAAGGTAACCTAATGTTCAAATATTATGTACAGTAATCTTTCACAAGATATGTAATATTTTCTTAGGTGAAACAATTGTAAAATAGACATTCCTATAAAATTTCATAGTGAATGTATTTGGGTCATTTTTGACCTGTGTGTAAAATTTATCTTGAAATACAAAAACTGTGTTTACAGTAAGAAAGTAAAAGTTAAAATAATAGTTTGTGGTAATAAAAAAAAAAGATATTTAATGACTACTTTACTATTAAATGATGAAATAAAATGATTTCAAAAGATAGAGCAAAGAAACACTCACCCCTGCATGAAATTACTGTACATGGGAAAAGAATATGGGTAATTTTTGACCTATGTTGTGCATTAGAAGTGTAGTGAAGTTAAGTTAAAAGGTTAAAATAAAAATAATGATTTGTGATGATCAAAAACAAGTTAATTGAGAAATACCTGGAAAACTGAATGATGACATTAATTTATTGCCAAGATATAGAAACTAAAAACGTCTAAAAAGTCTTGTAGGCAATGTTTGGTTGAGATATCCAGCTGTGTACTGTTGCTAAGAAACCAGACTGAAGTCTTGACACTCCTTGTGTGGTGCATTATGCAGAAGTATTCTCCATTATCCATATACTCTGTTTGGCTACTATGGAGGATCAATGACAGTCGGCATGTAATAAGTGAATGAATCTAATTACCCAGTAGGGAAAACAATCTTATAATAAAGCTACCTTTCCAGCCAGGTCTCTCAGTTGCTTGGAGCTATACTGATTATACTGTTATTCATGATCTAGGTCAATGACTAAGATATTTTCAAATTGTCTCTCCACACTTAGTAACTGTCTGAAGTATCTGTCAGATTTTCTTATGTAGAATGGGACGGCTAAACTGTAAATTATGTGCCATGAGGCAAACATTTATTAAGTGGATATTAAAGATGTCACTTTAAAGAAAACATTTGACTGACACTAGACAGAGTTAGAGGGGGATATGGATCAGACAGACATTAGGTTTTAAAATAAAACTAAGTAAAGATGAGCTACAGGTTTAAAAACACAGCTGTGCGCTACACTGGACCTGATTGTTGTGTCAAAACAGGCACAGGTTCTGCTGAAATGTCAAGTTTTCATTCATTTATTTTATCAAAACCTCTGGTGTCGTATGTTACCCTAACAATACAGAAACACATGAAACATCTCAAAGGAAACACTCCCATCAAAACTGCCTCTGTTCATCCAAGACCACAAAGGTGCAGGTGTTATGTATGTGCACAACGTGGATGTTTTGCAGGAAACCTATGTGATCACACAGTGGCATGTGCGCAAGAACGGACAAAGGTCCAATTCAGCAGCTGTAACGGTGGATGTGATGTGTCCCTAAAACAGAGATCTTGTGCTGCCGAAACCCAGTATCAAACCAGGGACTTATAGATCTTCAGTCTAACACTCTCCCAACTGCGCTATTTCTGTCAGGGGGCGGTACGGTGAGCAGGTTGGTGGACCCAAATGCAGGACGCAGAGCAGAGCAGGTACAGTTCAAAAAGGTTTATTGTGGCAAACAAAAGGCGAGCACACTTACTGACAGAGTGGCTGAGATACATCCAAAGAACAAACAATCCAAATGAAACTGGTAATCCAAACGGGTACAGATCCAAGACAGACAAGCCAGAGACGAGACAAGTGCAAAGCTACACATGACAGAGCGTATACATGCTACAACAATGACCAGAGCAAGACTGAGGGAAACAAGCAAGCACACACACACACACACACACACACACACACACACACACAGTTAACGAGCTGGGCGGGAGCAACACAGGTGAGAGACATAAGGGACAAATCAAGCACACAGACAGGCAGAGTGATCACTGGGGAAACAGGTAGACATGCAGGCAGAAGGATCACTGGAGGGGACAGACAAATCAAAATGCAGAAACACAAATCAAACATCACAAGGCAAAAACCAAAACAGGACAGAGGCAAACTGAATAACAAACTGAGAAGAGACCAAAGCAGAACAATCAAAAGAATAATGAAACCAAACAGATCAGAACCACAAATCCAGACTCCCCAACAAGACGCTGGACGTGATTGTCCTTCTGCCAAAACCCAGTATTGAACCAGGGACCTTTAGATCTTCAGTGTAACACTCCCCTAACTGTGCTATTTCGGAGGGGGGGAAGCAGCAGCAGTATGGTGGCGCACAGGTGACATGCTAAACAAACATGTAATCATATCCCCATCTCCTTGTGCTGCAAAGATTTACTTTGTGGCACTGCTGAACCACCAGAGGGCGCCTCTGTACAACTAACCAACAGCATACAGCTCCTCTGTACTTACTGAAGTGTGGTACTGGTGAGGTTTTAGCAGGAAGTATTTGCCACTGGGAGCGCTTTGCTGCCAGCTGTTTTCTTTGAGTACATTTTGTTGTGTGCTTTTTAATCTCGATATGGACCTTGAGGGGGCCGATGGTAGCTGCACAAGAATATACTAAGAATATATTCCAGGTAAAGGGAGTTGCAAGGATTTCTACTGCAGTCGCATGTAGATACATGTGTGTAAAGAGAGTAAGACGCAACAGAAAGTTGAGGGCACTTTCTGTGTTGGAATTCCTGGTAACAGAAATCCAAGTAGCCTATGACTTATGTTTAGACTCTTAGAATTGTGTTACATGAAAACAGAGCCTGCAGCTAGTGTAAAATGTATTATGCAAAATGTTTTATAGTAGTTTATTTACTTGATGAACATAGAAAAATAAAAAATAAACATGAAAAACACAATAGACTCTCAGTGGCTGATGTATCCTGCATCATTCATACTTTCTCTTGCATATGCAAATCCCACTTTAGATTTTTGAAACATTCATCACTTCCTCACTGACTATGATGAAGGTCAGCAAGGCGTCCTTAAGTTGTTTTTATAATCTTTACATTAACCCCAAAAATGGTAATCAAAAAGTGTGTTCAGTTCTCAACCTTTTAATTAGCAAACTATAAAAATCCAAGCGCAGCAGGATGTTGTCAGATCTATCCCCATCTTCACAGGCTGGGGCTTCTGATGGATCTGACTTTGCTGCTACATTAATAGGTCTTTCCATTATTTTGTCCACCCCGTGTCCACCGCCACTAGGCCACATTGTATCCCGTTGAGTCGTGGTATAGCGATCCCTCCATCAACACATGGCAGCCAGAATTTATCGAGCGGCAGCCAATCAGAGCGCCCCTTTTAGGGCGAGCCTCCGCGGCGCTCAGCCAATCAGAGGCGCGGAACAGGACCCGTGCCTCCTAGTTGTGCAGCGTTGCTGTCACGTGACGCTGGGAAAAGGAATGCCAACATGGACCCGTGGCAAGGACGGGCTGTGAGCGTGCCACGACAATAACACGACGAGGAAAGCAGCACACACGGACCTCTGGAAACCATCGACGGCCGCTTCTCTCCGCCGAGCCTCCGAACCGCACACGGTAGGTCGAGACAAATATCGGGGATCTTCTGCTCGGATCATCCGGAGAGACAGAGGAGCAGCGTTATAAATAGAACATTTTGACCCAGCCGAACTTGAGACTCGTGGATTCCTGTGCTGGCGGGTCACCGTGCTGCTCGTCCTTTACAGAAGCAGCCAGTACGCGGTTTCTCTCCGCTGGCAGGCCGATCGTTGGCCCGGGTTACTTGTCCTCCCCATACGCTCATGGGCGCGTCAGTGCGGGCCGTGTTTACCCAGCGCCCAGCTCTGCACGACGGGAAGTCTGAGGCCCTGCTGCAACATGTGCCTGCTCTGACAGCAGCAGCTCAGCCTTTAGATAAGCAAATGGGACGCAGCTATCTGGACTCTCATTTGAAGTCTGCGGACCTAATAGGAATCGTAGTTGCCCCCCCCCCTTTCTTACACTACAAGTGTGCATGTGCAAGTTTCCATTATAGGCCCTTTATAAAAGATCTTTTACCACTGCCTGACTTCATGTACATATGTAAACAGCTGAATGACATCTGGCCAGTGCTAGCAGATTTTAGAGATGAAGAGAGACCTTTTAAATATTGAAGACTCAGGGGGAATATTCCTTTAAGGGGGCAGTATATTTGACAACACAAAGTTTAAAAGATGGAATATCTAATGTCAGGAGGAAGTGGCCTGCACAACAACTAAAGGAATGTGCAGTGATTACCGTGTTTTAGCAACTTGTTTAGAGGGCTTGTGTCAGAATGTAGTTTAAGACCTGAAATCTTTTAGTTTATATTTTGCTCACATGGTGCGTAATTCCTAGTGAAGTTATGATGATGGAGTTGAAGATGATGAAGTTGGATTAAATCAAACTACCACAAGTTAGGTATTATTTTACCGTAGAGCAACCTTTGCACTGGACTTCATGGGAACTTAGAGGTGGGGTTCATACACAAGGCTCAGTAGGGGCCCCAACAGCTAATTTTTGTCCCAGCCCCCCCAGACAAGTTAATCTGGCCATGAGCTGGTTGACCAGCCACACGGTTGGTAGTTTGATCCCTGGCTCCTGTTCTGTCTACATGCCGAAGTGTCTTTGAGCAGGACACTGAACCCAAACTCTCTACTGATGAGTGTAAGGTATCGTAAACGTTGGTCTGTGGAAGGGCTTCAGTATTACTGTTTATTCACTTAAGCAGAATCACGATGGGATGGACAGTTCACAAACTTTAAAACAAATTTAAGACAGAACTTTATTGTCTACCAAAGTGGAAAGGTGTCTTTGGCCCACCTGGCAAGCAATCCAATATTAGACACAAAAATGAAGAGAGGGGAAATCCACTTTTGCCAGAAGTGATTTCTTGAATATGTTCTTTGTTGTCAGAGGCACCCTGTAGCACCTACCTTTTAAAGTTTAAATTCCAGCCATTGAGGTAAATGCATAACTGCTGATACACTTTTACTTTCTGCTGGGAAATAAAATCCAGTCTCATTCTTCCCTTTGCAGATTTGTGTAATCCCACTTCTGGATAGTGTTTCCTCGACATCCTGTCTTCTGCGTTCGGCCTGGATCAATGGTGTCTCTCAGCAGCAGAACGCTGACTTTGGAGAATGACCTGTTCAGGGACAGCAGCAGCAGCAGCAGCCTGTTCTCCCTCGGCCAGGGGGACGGAGCGCACAGCGAGGGGGACAGTTTGGCCTCGTGCGACAGCCCTGAGGCCGGGGAGCCGGGGGCTATGCGCAGCTCCAGCCCTGGAGAGGAGGAAGATGAGGAGGAGGAGGAAGAAGACGAAGATGAGGAGGAGCATCTGCATATTCTCCTCGGAGCAGTGGGAGAAGAGGAACCTGGGAGTCAGGAGCCTAAGCTGCCAGAGTTTCCTTTCCATCCCTCTTCCCCATTCTCGCCGACCCTGGAGGACATAGAGGAGTTCTTGAGGGAAAAGATGGAACTAGTCAAAGAGGGGCTTCTGGCCCCTAAAGAGGAGGCCTCCCCTGTCCCATGCAGTGACTCTCCATCCTCCACTGCGCTCCTGGCTGTGTCCTCAGAGACTTCCAGTGACCAAGGGACTAGTGCCTCCCATTGCACCCCTCAGAACGAGCAGAACAGCCCCAGCCCAGCTGACCCTTCCCCTTCTGTCCAAGTTAACTCCTCACCATCCACCTTAACCCCACCAATGCTCCTGGGCAGTCCGCTGGTCCTCCAGCTCCAGCCCCTACCTCTGGCCCAGCCTCAGACCCCAGCAGGCTCTCCTCCTGGGGCCCAAAGTGGCATTTGGCTCACTCATCTGGTCATGGGGCTCCAGGGTGCGGCAGGACGAAATGTCACCCTGCTGGCCCCTCAGGTGTCCTCCACCCCCACCACATTATTATCACTAAATAGTGGAGATACCAAGTCAGCTGACCAGAAGTACGTGAAGATCGCCCCTCTGCCTATCACCATGAGAACTATAGAGATCACGGGTGTGACTGGGGTCGGGGGGCCGGGCAGTGGTCTGTTGAAGGCTGTGGCCCCGCGTATGACCAGAGTGCCGCCTACAGAGAGGGTCCATAAGTGCTCCCATCCGGGCTGTGAGAAGATGTACACCAAAAGCAGCCATCTGAAGGCTCACTTCCGCCGGCATACGGGAGAGAAACCCTACACGTGTAGCTGGCCTGAGTGTGGCTGGAGGTATGTGGCTCAGTTTTTAACAGTAAATACTACATTTATCATCGAGATTTAAGGAATACACCAAGCTTTTGGAGATTTTCCCACTGGTCAATGCAAAGGGCTGCAGGTAGTAGTGTGCTCAACATGTGCTGAGTCTGAATCTCTCCATCACTGATCCCCTGTTCCCAACATAAGAACCAGCCAGTAGTTTACAGTATAGTGAGGATCACATTGATATTACAGGCCTTTGTCAGTCATCATCAGAGGTGTAGTGTGATTGCTGTAATTTGCATTGCATTGTGGGACTTTTAGCAAAAACTCTGCTTTTTTCTGTCCATGATGGAAACTTTTGAGTGCACTCATCAGTGTAGTAACTAGGGGATACACAGTTTTGGTGAGTTTGACTAGTAGGGTAAAAATGTTATTTTATTATTTATTAATTTTATATACAGTCTATGGTAAAAAGTGATGTTTGTAGGAGTCCTCAAAAAGCCTACTACGATGTGTGAATTATTTATTGTTCATACAGTGTTTACAGTGTTCTTTCTGGGGGCCTAGAACTCTTGGCCCTTCAACACCAGAGTTAGCTCAGGCCTGGGACTGTTCTCATCACTTAGCAGAAAATTAGCCAGTGTGCTAATGTGTCTCTCTGTTACTGTGTTCCTAACTTCACCCACCTGCTCCTGTGTTGCCAGATTCTCCCGATCCGACGAACTGTCTCGTCACCGCCGCTCTCACTCCGGCATCAAGCCGTACGAGTGCTCGCTGTGCGAGAAGAAGTTCGCCCGCAGTGATCACTTATCCAAACACATGAAGGTCCACCGCAGCTCCAGGCCCAGCAGGATTATCAGAGCCACTGTGTGATACCTTCAGCTGGCCTAAACCTTGCCCTGCACCTACCCAGCCTGCCCTGGCCTGGGGGGGGGTCTCTCTCAGGACTTTTGGTGCGTCACAAGCAGAACTTTCAGAAGAATCTTGAGAGCTGGCTACTGTTGTCCCCTCATAGTTTCCTTCCTGTCACTCCTCCCTGGTGTTTATCTTCCACTGTTCCTTCTGAGCAGCTTGTCTTATACTGAGCTCCTCACCTCAGGAAGAAACTCAGCTGAAAGTGGATTTCCTGGCCTTTATACACACACACACACACACACACACACAAAAACAAAGACAAAACAGCTAACAGGAGACCGTCTCACAGAGGCCCCTCTTGCAGCCATTACTTGCACTACTGTTCCTGTTCCCAAGCTACCAGGTGCTGTTGGAAGCAGGGGGTAACCAGTAATAGGAGTGTATGTAATTCTATAATCTTGTTTCTACTTTTGTGATCGCCCTTCTTCCTCAAAGCCAGTCTTCAGGGTCCACATGGATAAAGCTTCCCAATGTTTTAGTACGTTACTGAAGTGCAAATTTACGCTGCGTCACATTTATTGTGACGTGTTCTAATCATAAGACTTGCAACTGTTTTTACAGAGGGTGAAATGATGATTAAAGCAGCAGAATCTCCTCTAAATGCTTTGATTTTGAGAGTTACAGTTAATTCTGAACGAACAGCATGACTCTTCAATGATATTAGGAGTAAATGCTGAGATGTTTTTGTCAGAACTTGTGTAAACTTGTGGCTTTGCTCACAATTTGGCCAACCTGAGAAGAACTTCTGTTTTATGCATCCAACCCTGGCCTTTTATTGCATTTGTCCAATCATTATGCACCCTGTTTTGACCCGTATGCCTTTGCTCAGCCCCAGTATGCCCTAATCTCCATTGATGCCTTTGCCCCTATCACAAAACCTCACGTGATCCTCCTGTTATCATATGACTGCTCTTATTTAACTGTGATTCTGAACCAACCAAACCAGAAATTCCTGTTGTGGCCCTGTGAGAGCATGAAAACGACACCTTTGGTGCGTGACAGTTTATAAGCTCTTTGTTCTCTGAAATTCTCTTGAAATCATTGTGCAGCCGACTTATGGGGCCTAGAAAACAACTCTTGTCTATGTGTAACGTGGGCTCAATGGTGAAAAAATGACATGAAACACTGCTCTCTTATTTACAGTAGCAGTTACTGTATAGCAGCAAGAAAAGCTAATAGCTGGAAAGGCAGCTAACGTCTATTCAATCATCTCTATTAGCACAGTCAATATAATGTGTACTGAACATAAAGGACAAAGATAACGTGTACAGCTTGTAGCCTCTATATAGATGTTTTTTTAATCAAAGAAATTTCAATCAGTGCATTAAGCTATTCAGTCATGTTTCTGGAGAGGATTTTGGTCTGTTAAATAAGTTTGATTGTAGCTGTGGAATGTCAGACTGATTATGGTTTGGGATTTGGAGTCCCATTCTACCCATTCACAAACCATTAAGCTGAGTCTGCTGGTCTTAAGTGCACTTGTGTTAGTGAAACATTGTATTGTGCTCTTATGGCAATTCCATAAAACGTACCGGAGCCATAACGTGCCAAAAGAAAAAAGCATATTTTCTAAGGAAGGTTAAACTGCACGGTGCAGTCACTATTATCATTTCTTCCTGGAGCTCAACACTTTGGTGCTTGTTAACCTACCAGTGCTCCACATGAAGAGACTGTATAATTGACAGCATGATGCTTCACATAACTGGATTGTCTCTGTTGATCCAGCAGACACATACTTAATACGAACAGTAGGCTACTGGCAATCTTAACTTAGCTCGAGCAACGTTGGTGCTTTTGGATAAACTCAAAAGTAGAGTACTTCTGCATGTAGCAGTACACTGCAATCACCCTCAGATCTTTGTCACTTAGCATTATGGGTACATTAGGTTTCACTCTTAAAACCAACTATGCGCAGTAATGTAGAAATCCATTCAAAGCAGACAGACTGGCAGATGTGTTTATCTGTCTGAACCAATACTGTCTTTGTGTCTGAGCCTCCCCAGGCTGCTTCTACTGACCTACATCCAGACCTGTATTCTCTCATCATCATCATCATCATCATCCCAATTCTCTCTCTGTTTTTCTCTCTCAGTCCTGCCGGTGTATCTGGTTGAACACAGGCTGTATTATTATTTTTTTTTTTTTTGAATAACAGAAATGCTATTTTCCTATTTGCAAAAATAAAAAGCAAAAAATGAAAATGCTGGTATCAATTGCTTTGTTATTTGAGCAAGGCTTTTTGAAATGAACTGTTACTGCAAATATGAGATCATATGAGAGATTATCGCAGAATGGAAGCTCATGCAAGTGCTGGAAATTTGACGGTTACAGAAGTGGTGTAGAAAAAAGTGTTATTTTTAACACCCACTACCATATGACATAATGCTGTGATAAAAAAGCTCAGATAAACTCACTTTCTGCAACACGCCCTGCCCCAAACAAAAGTGACAGTTAGTGACTTGCTGGTGAACATACTGGAGCACTTAGCAGCTAAAGAGATACATATTTCGCTCAGGAGCTGTTTCAAACCGAGCTACACTACTCCAAATGAATGCAAATTTTTTTGTCACTGTTGGATGTATAGTTTGCTAACATGTTCTTCACAACATCTGGACGGTAATGTAATGTGTTTTTCAGCGTGTTTTCAGCTTGTTCTGCTGCCCTCAAACACTACATGTTAATAATTAACAGGCACTATATATTAAAACAATGGACATCTGTCTGTTAAAGTGCTTTACAAATATGAAGAAGCCAATACAAATACAAAAATACTTCAGAAAAATAGATAAATTAAAATTGAAAAGACAATAAAAAGACAATTGATATTAAAAACACGACTAAAACAATGAAATGATTACTTGGTTAAAAACTTAAGGTCAGATAAAAAGTAGTGAGGATTACGATTGTAAAGGTTTAAAAAGCCTCAGAGAACAGGAATGTTTTAAGACTTATTCCAGGCATGAGGAGCATAAAAATAAAATTGCTGCTTCTCCATGTTTTGTTCTTATGAAGGGAACTGTAAGAGGTCCAGTATCTGAAGCTGCCTTATAAGTGAGCAACAAAACCTTGAACTTGATTCTTTCATTCACTGGAAGCCAGTGACGTAAACTCAGAACTGGAGTTATGTGATCAGATTTCCTAGTCCTGGCGTTCTGAATGAGCTGGAGTTGTCTAATCGGGCTTTCAGAGAGGCCCGTGAAAACACTGTTACAATAATCCAGTTTACTAAAAATTAATGCATGTATACTGTATACTACTTTTCAAGGTCCTCCTTGGACATAAGATTCTTACTTATTGTTGCGTGTAAAGTGATAGTAAGCTGATTTTGTAATGGTTTTGATGTGGTTGTTAAGATTTTAATCTGAATCAATGATTATACCGAGATTTCTGACTTGAGTTTTGGTCGTTAGTGAAAGGGATTCAAGGTGAGCAGAAACTTGAAGTCTCTCCTCTTTGGCACCTAAGACAATAACTTCAGTTTTATTCATATTGAGTTGCAGGAAATAGCAGAGCATACAGTTGTTAATTTCTTCAATACATTTGGTTAGTGGATTATATTCATCAGCTGATAATGCCATGTAGATCTGGGTGCAGCCATGTAGCCAAAAATCTATGAATGAAGCATTAAGTAGAATTCTTAGATACTTGTACTTTATTCATATTTCTGCTATTTTATACCTCTACTTCAATACATTTCAGAAAGAAGTGAACTTTTTACAATCATATTACAAGTTACTTTGTAGATTAAACTTGCTGTAATGGTTACATTACAAAATACATGACATATGGTCTTATAGGTTTAACATGTTAGCATATAGTTGCCTTCAAATGCTGCAGAGGGTTAGGGTGCGCCTCGTAGAAACCAAACTTTCATTTAGAGACGTGTTTCTGGTGACTCATTTCCAATGTTCACTCTTTTAGCCCTGTCTTTACCAACTTTTAAGAAGTATAGAGACTTTAGCCGCTAAATACTCCACTATGTTGACCAGCTAGTAGCTCAATTTATAAGTCTGCTGTTTGGTGCTGGGCAGGTAGTTTACAGGACGTCAATCAGATTTTTCTTCTGCAGCGAACACACATGGATTGAAGCAAAGTAGTAAACTGCAAGTCAAGTGACTCAAGCATCCTCTTTCAAATTACAGTAGTGTCATTTGACACATTGTTCATCTAAAAATAAGGAATAGCTCAGGTTTAAGATTTAAAAAACCTACAATGAATAACAAAATCCATTGGTGTGCAGTAGGGTTGTAGTACCTCGAGACTGGTCTTGGACCACTTTTTGACGGTCTTGGTCTCGTCTTGGACTCGACCGCATTTGTACTCGGTCTTGTCTCGGTCTCGGACTTTGAGGACTCGGGATTTTATTTCAAGACCAGTCAAGATCATAACTTTGAGAATATCAATAAATAGTTTTTGCATTGTCTGATTTATTTGTTATCATCCTAACTTTGATTGGATATAAAACATATTGCTTGTGCATATATAATGTGTTGTTACCATTAGCGACTGCCCCCCCCCCCCCCCCCCCCCCGACGATGGCAATGCTTGTGTTGATTTCACCTCTTATTGCTCTGATCTTGGTCTCGACTTGGTCTCAGCCCCTAAAAGTCTTGGTCTTGTCTCAGTCTCGATAAACTCTGGTCTTGGTCTTGACTTGGTCTCGGTTTGGGCGGTCTTGACTACAACACTAGTGTGCAGTAGTTTAAACTTTCCAACTATAGTACAACCTCAATCAGTACATTTAGATGCATTAGAAATATTCATTGAAAATATAACGTGAAAGTATTTGTAATCCTGTCACAAACTTAAATGAGTAAAAATGTATATTAATTACTCTTCATTTAATAGCTGTAAATAACCAGCATCCAGAAATAAACCTGCAATATTTACTGTTTTACCCACTAACCCTCTTTCATAATGTAGAAATGAACCTCCAAATACTGCTTAGCTTTGCTGTCACGTGGGTCAAAGTCATTATGTCGCCTCACAAATTCATTGTGTCTCCTCCTCTCTACTTAGTGAGTCGCAGGCTAACCATATCAGGGCCACTCCAGTGAGTCTCTCAATAAAAAACTGCTGCAGGCAGGTTTCAATCCTGTAATCACTTCCCAAAGCTGATCTGACTGCCGCAGTATGGTGTGTGTTGTCTTCAATTCAGCTCAGTGCTGAAGAAAACAGAGAGGAAGCTGCAGCTCTATCTGCATGCACATCCAGCTGAAATGTCTGGCTGTTGGTGCTGTCCAGTTGTTTCTGGCTGTGAGGGAGCACCCAGAGGAAACTGGGACCTGCTTTTAAAGCAAAGATCTGTGTTGCCTCTTTTCCTGCCATACTCTTTCACACTGTTGCTAATCTGGGATGATGCCGTCAGAATAAGCTGCTCTTCCAGGTCCTGTTTTGATTCATTTCAGTGCCGCTGAAATCTGTGATTGGTTCGTTCTTTGGTTTTTATGTTTTAAAACCAAAACGGAAAAACAACCCAGCTGCGTTCTATTCTATCTATGACTGGAGTTGTATCCCTACTGGTTTTCAAACTAACTTGCTGCTCTACACGTGCACCTGTTGTTTGCAACAGCTGTGGTCTACGTCAGGCTCCTCTCTCTCACGCTCTAGCGCCCGCTTCCTCTCCGGCGATAGACCTACTATGAGTTGTGTTGCCAGTGGAACCGGTGTTATGCTGAGTTTTGCATGCACCTCCAAATACTGCTTTTAAATGCTATAATATCCTTCGTGGGGTTCATCAACGGTGATAAATGATTCGAAGTATATATTTTTTGAACATTTAGAGTCGTTAATATTTTATTACACTTAGTAGAAGTAGCATTCATTGAGATTCAGCTAAAAGACGTGGTGATTACCGTGTTTGATCAATGAGCACAGCAAAGAGGTGGATGCAGAATTCGGCAGAACAGATGTGTTATGCTACCTGCCCAGAATTGCATCCACCTCTTTTCTCAGCATATATGAGTGTTACCACTCACGAGGTGCATTCAAGTCTCTGCAGGCAGGCAGAATTCGGCACAACAAGACTGATGGTCACTAACCAAGCCCTATACCATCATGCATTGCGCTGATAGAAAAACCGGATTGTCCAACGGCAATGACGCAATTAACGATTGGGGTAGTGTCTGAAAGTGTTGTTTTATTAATGCGATGGTCTAAATTAATAAACATTTAGAGGATGGTCTGGCAATTAAAAAGGAACGTATTTTGAGAATGTATTAAATGTTTTCTCCTCCCTCCTTTATCCTTTCCCTCTTCCTTCTTCTCTCTGGCCTTGTAGAAACCAAACTGAAGTCATGGAAACAAGCACACATATCTCATTATTAATAATGGACCAGTTGATGAACCCACAGAGAATTATCACCCGACTCTGCAGTTCCTCATAGTCCTCTGAAGTGTTTTAGCGTCTTTAAACACATTTTTTATGTTTTAGGGCTGTAAATTTACAGTTTTGGTTCAGTCTCACCTCTCTCATCAACCTGCTCCAGAAACAGCAGGCAGCGAAAAGGCTCTGATAAAGCTGCTGTTCTCTATCTGCCCAGCTACACGACAGTTAGAGAGCAGCTGGTCAACATAGAGGAGCATTTAGCAGAAAGAGCCAGATAATTTGATCAGGAGCTGGTGGAGACAGAGAGACACAGAGCTAACAGAGAGAGAATTCTGGATATTCATTTGGTGGCCACAAACACGACTCCAGGTGAACGCTGATATTGTTCTGTATCTGCAAGGACTTTTGTTTGCCAACATGTTAGCCATAACAACTATATAAGGTTATAACATATCACTGCAGCTTGTGTCACTGCCCCAAAGTGGCCAATACAAATGTATTAATGTTGCTTAACGACAGCATGACAGCCTGGAATCTTGAGCTAATAACATGAAAGGTTCCACACATTCACATTGATTAACAAGAATTTACTGTGTAAATTCAGATTCTAAAGGCGGGGGGGAATGTAGATTTATTCCTCTGCTGTGATGAGTCACTCAGGCAGCATGTCAATCCAGCACCATGGCTCTATAAATAATTACCCACTGGTCTTTAACTGCATCACATTATGGGCTGAATAGTCAGTGTTTTTGGCTGAATGTCTAACTCCTAGGATTGATTCTATGCTCTGATTGGCTGCCATTAAGTGCAGCCAAACATATATGCAGAACTTGGATTTGTTTTTGCATATAGTGAGGATATGATGTATCTTTACAGAGAGATAATGTATTCTAATTTAGGGACACTTTTCTAGCTGCTGCAGAAGTCAATTCTCCCTTCAGCTGTGCCCATGACACCTGCTCAATGTGATATTTAAAGGTGTGCTTGTAGTAATGTCTTGATGTTGGTCTATTATATTTTGTATGTCAACAAACATACATCACAATTGTATGGCTTCAAACATGGTTAAACTGAGTTAAGCTGCATGTTTAATCTGTGTTCACACCTGACAACACCAAAATGAATGCCTATACTAAGTCAGACAAACACCACCCACTGGTTGACGGTGGTGTGACAGGGCTGTGATTTGCTGCCACCTGGTGTTTAATCTGAAAATTAAACATTTCTACTGTAGGTGTCTGAAGAGAATGATTTTATGTTGCTAATGACTGAATTATAAACTATAAATCACCACAGTAAGGTTTATCATGTTGTATGATTAGGGCCCGAGCAAGAAACATGCGAGGACCCTATTGAAATTGTAAGGATTATTCTCTCTTTCTTTCTCCCAAATGAATCCCACTTTTGATGGCCTAAATGTCCCCAAAAACCCACAAAACTTTGCACACACGTCAGGCGTGGCGAAAAATAATGTATTTTAAGGGTCTCGCACATGGGTGTGGCAAAATGGCTCCACAGCGCCACCTACAAAGTTGGAATAAATTAGCCCACATGCCACAGTCAACCTAATTGCCAACAAGAACCCATATCCTAAACTCAACAGGAAGTGAGCCATTTTGAATTGAAAGTGCGATTTTAACCCATTTTTCACCGTTTACAGGGTGCGTACTTTAACGAACTCCTCCTACAGAATTAATCCAATTGACTTCAAATTTCTGCTGTGCCTTCTAAAGGCATTGACGATGAAAAGTTGTGCTATCTGTGAGTTTTCATCAATGGGCGTGTTCGTGGCATGGAGTCTAAAATCAATGATTCGCCATGAAACAGGAAGTTGTTATAACTTCTCACATCTGCACCAAACTTTACATGTAGGATAACAGTCACGAACTGAACACATCCATAAGCCAACAAAAACACAATGTCATAGCGCCACCTGCTGGCAACAGGAAGTGTCAAGTTTTACGCTGTTATGTACTACTAACATATTTGCCTCACCTGCTTCAAAACAGTCTCAGAAGAGCGTTAATTGATGATGCTATGTTGTGAATTTTGTGAGTTTTCGGATAAAAGCGTGTCCTTGCCGTGGCGTCAAAGTTTGATGTTTCGCCATGACACAGGAAGTTGTTGTAACTTCGCTGTACATGCTCGTATCTCTACCAAATTTCACACATTTGATAAGGCACACATCTACATGTCAAAATTCACTCAACCTCATAGCGCCACCTGCTGGAATCAGAAGTCTCCCTTCGATGATGCAGCCCCTGCGCACTGAATCACCAAGATGCATGAAACTTTTTTGGTACGTTTTGTGGTACTTTTGTGGTGTGTGTATCATCTCAAGACGCACAAAAAAGCCTCTTGGAGCCATACCTGAAATCGGACAGGAAGTCATTTTGATTTGATACAGCCCATTTATGGCCTTTTACAAGATTCAGACTTTAACAAACTCCTCCTAGGGAATTAATCTGATTGACTTAAATTTTCTATTGTGCATTCTAAAGGCATTGACGATTAAAAGTTGTACAACGGTGAGTTTTCATCCATGAGCGTTCCCGTGGCGTGGGGTTCAAAATCGATGATTCACCAAAAAAAAGGAAGTTGTAATAACTTCAGTACACATGCTCACATCTGTACCAAATTTGACATGGATAATAACAGTCCCGGGCTGACCACATCCATATGACAACATTCACTCAAAAGCATAACGCCACCTGCTGGCAACAGGAAATGACACGTTTTACGCTATGATAGAAGACTCCTAGCAGGTTGGCCATGTCAACTTCAAAACTGTCCCAGAAAACCCTTAACACATTGTTGATGCCATGTGGTTAAACTTGTGAGTTTTCGGTTAACAGCGTGGTGGTGGCGTGTTGTACCTTAACTGTACATGCTCAGATTTGTACCACATTTTACACGTTTAATAAGAGTCGCACCCTGAACATATCCACATGCCAACATTCACCCATAGTCATCGCGCCACATGCTGGCAACAGGAAGTGACCTTTAATGAAGCACCCCCCAGGACACGTTTTACCTACATGTATGAAATTTCTGTGGCACATGTATTGTGTCCACACGAACCAAAAAGCCTCTTGGAGTGATGCCCTAAACCAAACAGGAAGTCAGCCATTTTGAATTTTATGGTAATTTTTGGATGATTTACACACTCCGTACTTTAACGAACTCCTCCTAGAATTATTTTCGCTGTCTACTCTAATCCCATTGATTATTTAAGCAATAGCTCACGACAGGTATACGCTTATTATATCACAGTTAAGGGGCATTGTTCGGCCCGACACGAAGCGGAGGCTCTCTTTCTCTCTCTCTCTCTCATTATTAATTTATCTCCGCCGGTAAAATGCGATCTGTATCAGATCAGATAATTTTCTGTATCAGATCGCATTTTAATACCAGGTGTAAATGGGGCTTAAGACCCCCACAAAGCTCAGATTATAACTCGAACCCTGTTTGTCCCGGAGTGATACGGATCTGTGCAAAGGAATTCAACGTCATACCCGTTATATACACTCATTATATTACTGCTATGAACCAATCAGATTGCTTGATTTGAGCTACCCGTATTATAATAAAAGTTGTACAAACTGTGAGTTTTCGTGAAACGGCGTGCCCGTGGCGTGGCATCCAAAATCGATGATTCACCATGAAAGATGAAGTTGTAACTTCAGTGTACATGCTCACATCTGCACAAAACTTTAAGTGCTTGATAAATGTCTCGCCCCGAACACACCTCCATGCGAATATTCAGTTATCATCAGCACCAAGTGCTATGTAGCACCACAAAAGGGACACGTGATGATTAACACCTTTGTGCAGCGTCCGAAGCGCGTAGTAAATTCACAGCCGCACCGCCAGAGCTCCGGAATCTGCAATGCTGCCACCTCACACATCGACGCGCTACACGTGCGAGGGCCTGCTGGTTGTAGCTTTAATTTCAAAATGTTTTTGTACATGTATTATAATACATACAACATGTGACATTCCAAACTGTGAAGGAAAAGGGGGAAACATCTGGGAGGGAATGGCGCATGGATAAGACACACGCCTTTGTTGTGACAGACCCTGGTTTCGATTCCCACTGTGATCCATCCATCATTGTGTCCCTGAGCAAGACATTTATGGTGCGTTCCATTTGACATGGGAAGTCTGAATTTGTGAGTTCAAAGTTGGAAACTTCAAAGGGAACGCCCCCTTAAGTTGGATTTCAACCTAAGTTTGGAGAACCGCACTACCCCGACTTTGTGATCCAAGATGGCTACTCTGAGTATCAACAGTTAGTTAAAGCTGTAGTTTATACTGTTAGCACTTCTGTGTACTTGTGTCTCATAAATTTTCATACACAAAGTGCTGTCCAACTGTGTTTGTAGACTTGTTGCAACAGTGTTTAGTATGAGTAAATACCGCACAATGCGGGGTTTTTTTCAACCGGCATAACAATGGATAACCTGGCTAGTTGTAAACAACATCTGGCCGAGAAAGGTTTTCCAACTTGTTAACTGAAACACCCACAACTCAGGTGTGACGTCATTCCCAGCCCCGACCTCCGAGGTAAATGGAACGCACCCTTAACTCCTCATTGCTCCAAAGGCGTGCGACCTCTGACATGTATAGTAATTGTAAGTCGCTCTGGATCAAAGCATCAGCATCAGTGTCATCTCCCATTCCCATTCATGAAGCCTGGGGCGAGTTCAATCTCAAAACGGTGTGCAACGTTGCGTAAGGGGATTCAGGGTATTTTTTCTCCCATTTGGTGTACGTGTCAGAGGTGTTACCCTATCAACTGCTACAAGTGTGTAAACATAGCAAAGGCAGTAAATTAGCACACTTGCATCCACAACGGTGTGTTAAGGCACCACAGTTTCTATTGAAATAAACATTTTGCTATGTTTTGCTGAACTCAGCGCTGCTGTTCCTCTGCAGCTATGTGGTTTATTCACGTCGGCGGTAATGACTCCCGGTTACGCCAATCGGAGGTCACTAAGATTAATGTTGAGTCGGTGTGTACATATGCAAAAACAATGTCGGACACCGTAGTTTTCTCTGGACCCCTGCCAAATCTGACCAGTGATGACATGTATAGCCGCATGTCGTCATTCCGCCGCTGGTTGTCGAGGTGGTGTCCAGCAAACGATGTGGGCTTTGTTGATCATTGGCAGACTTTCTGGGGAAGACCTGGTCTGATCCGGAGAGACGGCATCCATCCCACTTGGGAAGGAGCAGCTCTCATTTCTAGAAATCTGGCCAAGTTTATTAGTGGACCAAATCCATGACAACCCAGAGTTGAGACCAGGAGGCAGAGTCGCAGTTTAACACACTTCTCTGCCCTTCTTTTTCAGCAGTTACCCACCCAAAACCCTACGCAGAGTCGCAGTCTAACACGCTTCTCTGCTCCTCCATTTCAGGAGTTACTTAGTGAAAATCCTATAGTGACGGTGTCTGCCCCCCGACCATCGAAATTATTTAAAAAGGTAAACAGAAGA
>NC_060167.1:37606203-37621163 GCF_021292245.1 Micropterus dolomieu
TCTCCTTACATCCCTCTCTCTCTCTCTCTTTCTCTCTCTCTCTCTCTTTCACTCTCTTTCTCTCTCTCTTTCTCTCTCTCTCTCTCTCTCACCCCAACCGGTCGAGGCAGATGGCCGCCCACCCTGAGCCATGGTTCTGCTCGAGGTTTCTGCCTCTTAAAAGGAAGTTTTTCCTTGCCTCTGTCGCCTAGTGCTTGCTCTTGGTGGGAACTGTTGGGCTTCTGTAAATATCATCACAGAGTACGGTCTAGACCTGCTCTTTTATGAAAAGCGCTGTGAGATAACTGTTGTTGTGATTTGGCGCTATATAAATACAATTGAATTGAATTGAATTGAATTGAATTTATCAGTGAAGTCTGAACTACATTGCAGACTGGAGTGAACAGATGGACAGAAAGATTTGGATCCTCACTGCGCTGCATTATTACAAAATATGATGAAGTAGAGGTGGGTCACATCTCTCTCTTCCAGGTGGTTTCTTTATCATGGGTTGAACTGGGGTCTCATTTATAAAACTGTACGTAGAATAGACTCCTAAAGGTTGCGTAAGTAGCCTACAAAACACAGGAATTGTGTACCGACAAAAATATTTTGATTTCTAAAACAGCACTCCTTCCCTTTATAAATCATCAACTTGAAATGTGGTGTATATGAGCGAGATCCATGTCCAACCCTTCAAACGCCCATAATTGCCTATAAATAGTCAGTGAAACGCCCCTCTTTCATATTAATACGTACTGACTGCATGAAGACAGAGGTGGAGGGGGACACAGATATACAAGACAGGATGAATCAGGTACATAATTTGGATTTCCTCGTTTGAAAAGAGAGTTAACCAAATGCATTCCAATTGTGTTTAAACATTTACTTAGGCTATACAAATACTCCACTGACTTAACGAGGCTGCCGATGAGTTTTAAAGCTGATTGTGTTGTTGGGAGCCAATAAAATTATTTCAATACTGCAGTAATATATTTGTCTCTGAGTGGGTCTGCTGCTGCGATGTAATGAGCTGGAACCTTTCTGCTATTAGTCAATCAGCAAAGCCAGCCTTACTGTACATTCAGACCAAACGCAAATTTGATCCTCACAACGCTTTCCTTGCGGGGTTGTATCGCTGGACATGCCTGGAGTTTTCACACACAACGCGATAACACGAATAAACACAACTCGCCATTACTACAGCTGTATGAACCCAAAGTAAACATTTTGCTGTGATTAAATAGCAATAAACGGATCACACTGATGCCGAAATAACTACAATATGATGCAGATTTGTTAAACATATGAATTCATGCTTTGTCAGGTCTGTCAGCAAGACAAGACAACAACTTCTAAAAAGTTTGTTTTCTGAATGGAGTTTGGATCGATCAAGGCTATTCTATGCTAACTTGGTCACAGTAAAGTACGAGGATAGCTGGAATAAAGTTACAGACACATGTTCTCTACACTCACCAGGTAGTTCAACCTCCTCGCTTCCTTTTCTCCAAGTAATGTCCACTTTTGTCCGGTTTTTATATAAATATGAAGTAGTGCCAAACGACGCTAACAACACTGGAACTGGATGTGCACGGAAACTAGCTGCTGAGAAGCTCCAGTGAAGATAAATCAACGTTGAAATCCCAAAAACTAAAGTAAAAAACTAATTTGATAAAAGCAGTTTACTCCGAGCTCCTCCCACGAGTAAACGGCGCAGTTGTCAGAGCAGAATCCAGACCGACTACGGGGGTTTATTTGTCCAAAAACTGGAGCGCTGCTCCCTGCTCCTCTAGCCCAAGTTTAGCAGCTCTCAGCTGGCCTGCAGATTTTCAATCTCCCGCTCTGCCTGGCCCTCTCCACACATCGTTCTGAAGCTGTCGCTGATGTACAATCTCAACAATGATAGGCTATCGCGACTCAGCGTCATGTGAATTTCTCGCTTGAGTAGAAAATATTCAACTCGCGCGAATTCCTTTGCGTTGCCTTCGCATCTCCGGCACCGCCCCCTTCGCGTCGCTTTGCTTTAGGTCTGAAAGCAACAACAATGGAACCAGAAATGCACAGAAGCTAGCTGCCGAGAAGCTCCAGTGAAGATAAATCAACATTGTAGTCCCAAAAAAAAAAGTAAAAAGTAATTTACTAATTTAATAAAAGCAGTTTACTCCAAGCTCTTCCCGGGGCCTAAACAGTGTAGTAGTCCGAGCATAATCCAGTCCGACCAAGGGTGTTTATTTGTCCAAAAGCTGCAGCACTACTCCTGGCCCTGTCCTCATGTTCTCCCCGCAGTTTAGCTGCTCTCCGTCGGCCAGTGGCGTTTTGCTCCTCCGCTCTGCTGGGTCCTCTCCAAACAACACTCTGAAGCTGTCGGTGACGTCCGGACAATCTCAATGCTGATTGGCTATTGCGACTAAAATATCCAACTTACACGGAGGCCTTTGCGTTGCTGGCAGTGCCCCCTCCGCACAGCCTGACTGGAAATGGCTGCTCTCTCCGTCTTTGCATTGACTTTGTATGTAAACAGACACCCCCAACACTCGCTTTGCTTGTGGTCTGAAAGCACCATTACAGCTGTCTTGTTTAGATGAGTTCGTAAAAAAACACCATGTTTCTCACATCACTGATAATGTTCCCACGATGTAATAACTTGAATCAGCTGATATAAATCCTTTATTCTTTGATAGATTTTAAAATGATAAAATCCTGTTCTTATGTTAGTCACATGACTTTCAAAATTAAGATGAGAGTTCAAAAGAACTTATGTTGGTTCCCGGAGAGAGTAGCCTATTTATAGTTGTAGTTAGCAGATGGTACAAATTTTAAATATAACACAAGGAAAATAGCGCCCAAATGACAGAAAAAAGTCGCAACACTTATTTCCTGGAAGTGGCTCAAGTGTTAAAACTGTACAACCCCTGTATTTATGAATTCTCTCCGTTTTCTGAGAACATTGATCTAATCTACTGTCAGTCTAAACATTTAGATAAATTGTAGCCTAATTATTGTTGCTAAAAGCGTTGTTTGGATTTCTTATCAAATGATAAATGACCCTCAGATTGTAAAGCACCAGCCTGTAGCCTCACGCAGTGCTGTTTATTTGGAGGACGCGTAAATGAGGGGAAAGTAACAACACAATAATAACCAGAGAAACTGAGAGGAAGTGAGCTCAGAGTTTAGTGACACGTTTAAATGCTTTCAGAAGCATCGGATATTTGACGGACATCCAAAAACAGGTGGTACTTTTACAGAAAGTGTTAAACTAGAAGAACATGCAAGTCGCTGAAACGTGAAGATTACGTATATTGCATGACCTTTCATATTCTGAGAGAATCTTGATTTACTGTTTTTAGATATGGTCATAATACTACAATGCATGTATACATGTTCTCATCTTCGCATCCCAACTCGAAAAATAAGAGTTGCATAAAAAAAACAACCAACTACCCATACAAAGCCCTGTTTTTTTTGCGAGCAAACCTCTATAGAGCAAACGCATTTAGTTGTCAATGTTGAGGTGTACGAGGAGCTGTGAATGCAGCATATTTTCCTGTTCGGAGGATTTATCGCCAGTACAAGCCAAAGGCAGTTTAATGTATTTCATGCTCGGGTATTTCCCTGGCACACGGTTTGAAACTTGTTTCCTGAGGTATGGCAATGTAGACAGCTTTCCAGCTATGTTTTGGGAATATTTCGACGCGGTTGGACGACTTGGAAATACAGAGGTCTCTACGAGCGAGGTAACGTTAATGTTAGCAAACACGCTAACGTGAAGGCTAGCTAACGGCTAACTTACAGTTAGCAAACTATCGTTAATAACTGTTACCTTGATGTGTTTGTTTCCTCGAGTGTTTGCACGCATGCTAAACACAGAAGCGGCACCTGAGTCCCACACTGTGACTGTAAACTGTCGGGAAATCAGTGGAAGCCTGTGTTGGCGGTAACGAAACTAACATTATTCATCAACAAGTGGTCTTTTATTTTGCGGTGTGTGGGAGCTGTGGAACCAGTCCCTGCAGTCCTTTATGAATACCCCATGTTGTATGACTGATTCGACCTGGCTGGCGTAATCTCAGTGCTCCCTAGATAACGTTTGCTGCTAATGTCAGACGTTACATAACGTTCATCGGTAATCTTTCTCCCTGGCAGCATTTTTGACACTGTCCTATTTTTGCCCCGTTATCACCGGTTTTAACATGACAGTTTGGGACAGATTGTGTGTGTGTGTGTGTGTGTGTGTAAGCTTCTTATGGGAACGAGAACATCTGCCCTGACTCATCCAGCACACACAGACACTGAAACATTCAGTCTGCAACATGGAGTGGACAAAAACGCAAAACCAGCACATCATTAATGTCACAGCAGCATGTGCTGCCTCAGAAGTTGGGGTGTGAATTGCAGGAATATTGTACACAAAGTCTACATGGGGAGAAAATAATAATGAAGATTAAGCACCATAACAACTTTGCAGAAGAAGTAGACCCTCCCTGACATTTGTGTGTGCTGCATTAACTTGTGTGTGCATCTCAATTTCCATGCTTGCTTTGCATGTGAATGGATTTTGGAGAGTGGATTCTAATCCTGATCAAATAAACTTTGAGTAGCAGCATGACTGTGGGTGACAGAAGGGATATGTACATCACAAGAAAAGTGGAGTTGCTGTGCTTTTCCATCTAAAACATGTACAACAACAAGACAACTCATCAGAACGTCTGCCATGTGGGAGGCAGCTTTTCATGGATGAGCACTGGTGATGGCTCGGGCCATGACGAGTAATATTCAGGCTTCAGTATGACCATTAACACAGTGCGGTTGTGGGGAGCAGATACCACACTCGCTCCTGTGGGGTCACGACAGCTAGGTAGCACCCCCAGCACAACGTGTCCGCTCATCATCTCGGGTATATGTCTTTTAAATATGCAGTTATGGTGATTGTTCAACCCAAGTTGGAGTCTCATTACATTAGTTTGTTATCCCTCCTTTTTAGAACAGGTGTTAGGAGCACAAAACATCAAAACTAGAGATCTATAGAGATGATACTGCAGATACAGCAGAAATGTAGTCAGGCAAAAACGAAACGGCATTATATTCCCATACACGCTGTAAAACAGATTGAAGAGAGGTTTCATGAAATGGACCTTCATGGGAAGCCTCTCTCAGACAACTGCAGGCTGTCAGGATGCAGAGAGACACCAAAGCTGCTCTAAACACAAAGGCTGGCCGTACTCTCTGCGAGACACTTGATAGTTATGTAGTGTTTGATGTGTCTATAATATCCACCCAGACTATATACATTAATACCTACCCTGTTCACTCTCGGTGTCAGTCACAGCATGAATCTCCCGTCTGTTTTTATCTGCAGGAAGCCGTTCCTCTGGTGAAAAGAGAAAGGAGATAAATTCAGGAAAATGTAATTATGTAACCCTAATGAGGTGACGGGCAGGCAGAATTGTAATTAATTCACATGTTTAGGTTGACTCGAGACTCAAGGATGCAACATTTAACCCTGCTGGTCTTAGGCCTGTTCCTGGTGCAGACTGGATCGGGGTGTGAAAGATTTACAAAGATACAATCTGCAAAGTTGATTCTGTTTCCTTGTGGGGAAAGATAAGTTTGCTCGGTGTTTAAGGATACTTAACAAACAGTCTGACGCCTGCAGTGATCAGTCAAATCCATTACCTCTTCTGAAGTGTTACATCAGCTCATGTAAATCCGTTTTCATTGTTCTGTCTGATCGGGACTCTTTCAAATTGAAGCTGGGTGCAATAATACTAGCAGATTGTTGAGGTCACAGAACGTCACATACCCTAAAACAATCAAATGGCGTCCCACAGGGAAACAAGCCAATTCTGTACACGCCCACACACTCCTGAGAGGAGTCTAATCAGCCAAAGTGAAAACGCCAGTGTGGGCGCACCGCTGGTGTTTATGAACCTTAACCTCCACCTAGAATGCTGTGCTGAAGAACATGCACAGACTGCAGCAAAGCCACTACTTCACAGAAAATGTCCGATGGGGATTGGACCTTAGCTGAAGATAATGTCAAGTTCTTTACTGTCACACAGGGCTCCAGATTGCCACCAGTTTTGAAGACAGTGCTACAAAATGTTTTTCTGTTCTATTTTTTGAAATCATCGTATCACTATAATGTGTTAGAGAGAGAAGAGTGGAGAGCTAACACAAGTCTCTTGCTATCATAATGTGGGATTCTGCATAGATGTCATCTACCTGTGACCAGTCCGTTTAGTGCTCTCGGGCCCTGGTTTGGCCCTTTGGTGACAATGAAACAAAGATTCAGAGTTGGACTTGCCATCAGGAGCGCCACGAGCAATGGCTCTGTGGGCAGCTTGAGCAGCCCGTTATACAGAAACAAGAGTTATACAAGGATAAGAGGGATACGTCATCTGATTTGATTCAATATCTCGATGTATCACCTCAAGGGTGGGAATTTCTAGGCACCTCATTACGATTATGAGTACTACAATGCGATTGTAAAATGAACAGGATAAAGATGTATTTTTCTCACTGTGTGACTACTTGGTACTTTTAAAGCAAAGTGTTTGTAACAATCCAAACATGTTGCTAGTAATGAAATGCAGATAATTAATGTTACTTCATATAAATGTAGCTAACATTGCATAACATTATTGTATTATTACAGCATTATTACTGACTAGGGGTCGACCAATAATCGGCCTGGCCGATTATCGGCGCTGATATTCAGCATTTTTCCAATAATCTGCATCGGTCATTTTAAAGATAGATAGCAGATATAATTAATTAATAAAAAATGCGCTCCTTTGGCTCTGATGCAGCCGCTTCTCTCAGTCTGTACACACCACTCCGTGGGCTGGAGCGGTGTCCCGCCCACAGTACTAGCTGATTAGTTACAAGTCACGTAATACACAAGTAATTGCCTATCAACACTGACTATTGCGCGGAAGTAGCGAGCGAGTCACCACGCTGCAGCCCCTCCCTTCCTCTTTCAGCAGAGCTCCGCATACCAGGGTCTTTCCTGGCTCAGAATGGGCCTTTGGGGGTTGACTTTGCGGGACAGTAAGCATGATCAGTACACATACAGGAAAGGCAATGATTTACCTTATAACCAAAATCTATGTATTTTCTTGTTAGTTCTGACCATTTGATAAACAAAATATATCAACAACCTAGTAAAGGTATAAATTAGTGTATTAATAAATATTATAACATTAAATAGAAAGTATAATGTTAGTATAATATATTTGCAGGTTACATTTTATTTGGATTATCTGCCACGTACCGTTACACCCCGTACGTGTATTCATACCGGACTGTTTCAGTACAGGACTTTCATATATTAGGCTTGTTTTGTGTGTGGAGCATACATAAATTCCGAGTTTCCACACGGATATATTAAGTGGCGGACTAAATCTCCATCTTGCGGCACTACACAAGCAGCCGCTTTAGCCCCGCCTCTCGCTAACTAGTGACTTAAGCATCACGGCCAGTGCAGAGAAGCCAGAGCTTATTGTTAAAGTCTTCTGTTTGGGAACACTTCGGTTTCCAAGTGAAATACAACAACCCACAAATCGATAAGACAAAAGCAGCGGGCCGACATTTCTCAGTAATGATTGGGTATGTTTCTGGCAACACGTCAAACTTGCTGGACACAGAACAACGACTTCGACATTTCTAAACTTTGCTGTGGTGCCTACCCTTTTTTAATGTCCCGCCTACCCCAGGCTGTTGGTCTGTTCATGAAAGGTGACTTTGACGAGCAACGAACGCACACGGCTGCATGAAAGTTACCTGATCCCGATCTCCATGCAGAGATTAACAGGCAGGAGAGAACGGGAACAGGTTAGTGTCACGTTTTGCACAGAAAACCTCATCTCGAGAGGGCAGACAGGGCTCAACGTTAAACTTTTTTGCAAAGACATTTTTACTGGCCCTCCTTCCAAAAGTTATTTATCAGTGTTGCAACAAAACCAAAGACTTGTAAGTTATGTTATACTGTTAACATGTTTAATAGGTTATGAAATACATCCCGGATATAAAACAAACTAAACTAAAATATCACAATTAAAATTATAAAAAATAAAAAGGTTACAAAACAATTTACTTTTAAAACAAAACATAAGTCAAACATGACGTGCTCTCTCTCCTGCTGACAGCCATTTCATAAAAAAAAGTCTACACAGAGCCGCAGATACAAGTCGCCTCTAGGGGTGCAACAACAAATCGACGCACTCAACAAAAATCGTTGCCAACGAATTAACAATCGATTCGTTCATGACGTCATCGGGCCGTAACGACATCGTCAGCTTAACAGACTGAAGTGATTTTAACAGTGAAGTTACTAAAACACCACAACATCAGCCCTGCAGTAACACCTTCACCACATAAAACCTCCAAAGTGTGGCAGCATTTCACTCTTCAGTCAGCCAAAAAGGTTGTTAACTGCAGCGTCTGCAAAGCTGAGCTTTCCTGGAAACACCGGAGCATCTGAAGAGGTGGCGCATCATGTTGTTGCTATGTGGATGATGAAGACTTGTCTCGGTAAGCTAGTTAGCGAGCTAGCTTTCCATTAAAGCCGTGTTACGTCACGGTATGAGCTGTAACGTTTTCTATACAGTTTCGTTTTAGTCAATTTGATTGTTTTTTAATGACGCTGAGAGTAGCATGTAATTCTGATACACAACGGCCGCGTTCACATTCCAGATGTGCCCTGACTTTACAATCATAAACGATGCATCGCTCATGGCGACGTTCCCAGCTGGAGAACGTGTTGCTGCAGAGTGCGCAAGATTAGACAACACCGGACAATGTCATACTTTCTAAAGAAGAGAAAACAGTTCTCCTGTCTGTGCGTGAGGCGGCGACTAATCCGCACCAAACTCCCTTAAAAAAAAAAAAAATCTGAGTTTTGTGAGTTGTTGAGTTAGGGGAAAATATATAAGTGTTTCACAACATTTATATATTTTCCCCTGTCTAGTATAAAATCGTTAATTAATGATTATTATAATAATTATTGACCTCCCTGTAAATTCGTTAAATGTGATGCATGACGTTGTCCCGGGGTATTGCAGTACTTGCGTACTCAGCTGCTCAGATCAGGACTTGATTTCAGTGGAACATTCTTTTGCTGCAGCAGGAACGTTCATTAAAAGATCCATTTTTGAAAGCAGTACTTATTTTATTGTCGTGACTGTTAATTAGCACATGCCTAAAACAACCTCAAGTTTAATTTAAAAGCGTGTAGCTAAATAAGCGCAATGTGTAATTTTGCAATTCATAATCCGAATAGTCAATTATTTGTTTTAATAATCGATAGATTAATCGACTATCAAAATAGTTGTCAGTTGCAGCCCTAGTCACCTCTATCCTGATTGACAATGTCACCATGGTAGCAACCTGTCAATCACAAGGTAGTCCCGCCCAAAAGCATATGTTGCATTATAGTCTAATTCTCCCTAAATAGGACCATAATTTACTCAGTGAACATCATTTTATGTTGAAGAAGAGTTGAAACTAGCGACAGAGACCACAAACGCATTATGAAAGTGTTTACCGAGGTAATAAATCAGCTGAGAAATCAACATTTTACCTTTATTTCTAATGGAGCCTGACTTCTTTTTGCAACCAACGGACTCGCCCCCTGCAGGTTTAAGTTCCATCTGCATGGTTTCACTTTCCGACCCAGAGGTTGCCGTTTGAGTGAGATTAGAGAAATAACATTTGACAATCACTCGTCACGTAACAACTCTGGATTAGATAATGGTGAGCTGCAAAACAACTTAAAAAAAAAAAAAAAAAAGTTTGTGCACTGGCCCAATGAGTTGCTAGTTCAACTGTCCCCGAGGTTACTTTTTACTGGCCCCGGGCCATCAGGCCACCATTATTGTCGAGCCCTGGCAGAGAATAGTACCGATGCCAGTACGCCAAAGAGTAAAATGTAAAACTGACAGTACTGGTGAATACCGGTGCACTTCCAACACAAACGGCTTGTGTGTGAGAAATAACAGGAAGTCATCTCTACCGTTAGCGCGAGCTTCATAGCAGAACGTAGGATTTATAAACCAGCTACCGCATTGGTTTGACTGCGCCTGCTGCATTTGTAAAATCCAGCGGCTGTGGATGAGAGGAGAGGGGACTTCTGGAAGTCAAAACGTCGTACTTAGGTTTATGTTCTGCTTGCTCAACAGTTGTTTGATAAATGGCTATTAACACACATTCAGAGAATTATTTGAAACGCTTTTTTCCCTGCAATTCTGATTATTTTGGCGCTGGTGATTTTCTAAAAACTCTTTGGGGGGCGCCTGCCAACAATTTCTCTATGCAGGAAAAACCCTGCATATACACAATGAGAGGAGCAAATGAGCGGAGATCATACACAAGGTGACCATAACTACAGCCGTTACTGTAAGCAAGTGCAGCAAAAACAGCAAAATTAGTACCAGTAACAAACAGGAACGTGCACCAAGCGATCTTTTTATCTGCTCTGTCTCATCCACAGCAGCTGTGTTTTGGTTTTACACAAGCATGTGTGCTAGCTCAGCTAACAGCTAGTTATAAACAAGCCAAATCTCTGTCTGTAGCCTGTTTAGCTGAGATGCTATGTACCTTTAAAATTTAGCAACTCATTGTGAACTCAGCTGCTTGTTGAGAGAAACCAGCTCCTCTCTATCAGCAGCAGCAACATGAGGGAGGAATTATAGGGACTCTCTGGGCTCTTGTTTCTCAACTTCACTCAGTATTTTGATGTCAGGAATATAGTTTAACATGTTCCATTTGTTTCCAGCGAGATACTGATTTTATATAGTGACTTTGCAGCAGTAAACTTTTTTTGTTGTTGCTCTGGAAACAGTTCGTTATAATAAAATATTAAATTTGACTACTGTTCTGAATTTATTCTTTTTTAAAATAACATATTTTTAAACAGCAGTTATTTAATTAAGAAAAACCAACAAGACTATAGATAAAGAATACATCAATAAATACAATAAATGTTTCAATAAAATACTGACCATATAAAATAAATACAACATAAATGGCAGCCGGTAAAGACAAAGTTTATGATAATTTATCACTCATAGTTAACAAGTCCATCTCTGGGATGGATCTCTAATTCATTTAATTTACTATTTATGAAGATTAAACATGACAATTAACTTTAATCTTGTTATTTTCAACAAAGTTTTGTGTTGGAGTTTGTATTATTTAAAATTTTGACACCAAGATTAAAAATTCGGTTCCACATATCGGTCATCAGTCTAATTGGTTACTAATAATCGGGATCGGCCCAGCCTGCTGTTATTGGTAGAGAGTAGGGCTGGGGCGATTTATCCGACGTAATCGATTACGTAAATATGTCGACTGTCATTACGTGCGTCGAAGTGTCACTACATCCCATGTTAGCAGGGATTCCCCCGGGGAAGCTGCACCTACAAGACCGCTCCTTCGACCGTCTAAAGTTTGGGAGTATTTCAGACAAACACTCAACATGCTGCTCCGTGAGCTTCACTGCAGCAACTGCTGTCCACGAATAGGTGAAGCAGCATGAACACGTGAAGCGAAAGTATCCCAGTGTCTAGACGGCAACAGCAGCCCCGCAAATCCTGTTTACTTTCGGTCTCCACACATGCACAGCACATTATCAGCACAAAGACACGTAGCCCGGTAAAATGCATTTCTTCATCGCCTTCATGTTAAAAGTAATTTCTGCCACGCTGCTGTCATGGTAACGTAACGTTACACCGTGTGTCATCTAACGTTCGGCCGTTTCATATTTTCTGTTTATTTAACGTCCACGTATGAGCGAGAAAACCCACACTGATGCAGAAAGACATTTGATTATCATACTGCATTACTCAATACTGAAATAAATCCATGTCAGAAACATTTAAAGTTTTAAGTAAAGTAGCCTAATAAATGTCTGTTATTGTTATTATCACAACACATCAGTGATGTGGAAATTGGATTTATTTTGATATGCTACTATTGACATTCTAATGAGCTTCATCAGGATGATTTGAATAAAATATTGATTTATTGATGACATGTTTTTGATATTTATTTTGGATAAATTGGTATGTTAATTGAGTAATAGGCAACATTTTTTGTCTTTAGAAAACACAAAATTAATAACATCTTTAGACTAATCAAAAAAATAATCATTAGAGTAATCGATAAAATATAATAGTTATGTGCAGCCCTAGTATAGTCAGATGGGGGTTGAACGACACACTTTACAGTGCTCCAGCCAAACCACGTTCACTCCACCTTATATATCTGTTCCTCTTGTCTCGTCTAGTGTAGTTACATGTTTGTGTCTTGTCCTGTAAGTTGATTTTTGTAATCTTGTATTGAGAACCATGGGCCTTGAGAAACGGCATTTCATTAATTTGTGTACTCAATATGTGAATGAATGACAACAAACAAACTTGAACTAGCAGCCAAACAACGTCATGCTCAGTTTCCAAACCGCAGTCAGAAGAGGACAGTGTGCAGGTGATGATTATTATGATGATGATCGTGTAAAGCCGTGTAAAGTCATTCAAACAACAACTGCGTACTGTGCCAAACAGGGAGACGGTCCAGAGCTGCACTTCCGCATTTCAGAGTTCCGCCTTTTTCATTCCGTCAACATTATGTTCAATTAATCTCTAGATAATCGATTATTGACATTTGTCAATTGATTCATAATCATCCAAGTCTGCATCGCGATGCATGTAAAAATTTTCCACACCCATAAACTGCACCAGCCCTCCTCCTCAAGATCCTCAACATCAGCCGTGGAGAAGGCTTGTTAATGATGAAGCCTATCGCAATGATCGAAACTAACGTGGTATTGAATGATATCTACGCTGCACTAGCATATTAACTGTCGCTTTATCTGGTCCGTGCTTAATACCCACTAGGGCTGAACGATTTTGGAAAATAATCTAATGCAATTTTTTTTTTTACCAATATTGCGATTGCAATTTAATATGCAATTAAATTTTAACTTTACCTTCTGCATTATTGAACAGACAAGCAATAATAATAACATTAGTAGATAGATTAAACATATGCTGTTCTTTCTTGTGGGTCAGGCCTGTGTTGTTATGAAAATAGGTGATGCATGAATTTCATGAATTATTATGAGCAATGGTGGAGAAGAAATTAAATTCTAATAATATGAGAAAGATAATTTGAGAGTCAAGTCATGGCATTAAATAATATGATTTATCAGATAGGCCTACCTACAGACAACAAAGTTCACTACAGTGTGTTACACAGTAAGCGCTCAATACAAAACCCCACAGTTCAACCACAAATTAATGAGTCCGAATCTCAGTTCAAATCTCCTAGGAGTCAATCTCTTATCAAAAACCTCCTTTTCTATTGTCAGGGTTTTGCAATGTGAAAAAAAAACACATTCCTAACATCTATATCCCAGTAAGAAGACAAACAAAATGCTCGTTTCACAGATATTTCCTGAGCTGACTGGTGGCTGTGTGTGTGACGCAGGTGCCGATTGCCACTATACACTTACCTTACTACACGTGTCTTTCTGTTGTGCATTTTTCTTGTCCGTCAAAGTGGCGGATGGCCCAACGATTTCGACCACCACCACCACCAATTTACCTGCCGGTGGCGGGTGCTACTTTCATTCCCTGTGTGACACTAATGTTTCTGTAGTGTCAGTTTTTGTCAAGCTTAAAGTTGATGATACACTGAGCAACTTTTTGGCAATGTTGCCATCAATGGTAATGAGTTAATATTACTACCGTAATCCCCTTCCCACACCACTCGCCCGCCCCGCCACTATCCGTTCAAACCATAGTCGGACTTGCCACCAGCAAGATTGCCCAGCAACATTGCTCAGAAAGTTGCCTGTGTAACATCAGCTTGAGCCCATTCACTGCCACACTGTGGAGTGTTTGCGGTGTACGGGCTCTGGCAAGAAAACAAAACGTCTCTGAAGTGTTACTAACAAGCTAACGTTGGTTGATCGACTCAGAATGGGCAAGTGTCTGAAGTTCAGAAGGCCAGAGATATGGACAAGTTGGGGCATAGAGGGCAGTGGCGGATCGGATCGGTGTGCGAGTCAGGATTGTCAAACCCTCACGAGACTTGGCACGCTCGTCAAAAGGATTGTTTTGTATTGGCTGATATGGTTTGGGGGCGTGGTTGTGGAAAATTGGCTCAATAGCGCCCCCTACAAATTTTCAGGAAAGCAACCCCTGCTGTATTTTACCTAGCTGTAGGAAATGTGAGAGACTGATGTATTATCTCTAGACTTAAAAATATGTAATTATTCTCTGTTTACAGGCCCCGTACATTAACAAACTCCTCCTAGAGCTTTAACCAATCGACTTCAAATGTGGGTAGCATCATGTCAAATGGCATGTCCATGGAGTGCCGTTGAATTTTGATGTATCGTCATAAAAAGGAAGTACATACATTTACATTTACTCATTTGACAGACGCTTTTATCCAAAGCGACTTACATTTGAGGAACAACATAATAATAATAATATAATAATAATCCTTATTTGTAGAGCACTTTTCAAAAACAAGTTACAAAGTGCTTTAACAAGTGTAAAGAATAATACAAAAAAAAAAAAAAGATAAGAGCATGAAAATTTAATATAAAATTAGTAAAATACAATAAAATAAAAGGGATAAAATAAAGTCAAATAAGATCGGGAAAAGCTCTCCTATAAAAGTATGTTTTAAGAAGGGACTTAAAAGAGTTCACTGACTCAGCCGACCTGATTTCCTCGGGCAGGCTGTTCCAGAGCCTCGGGGCCCTGACAGCAAACGCTCTGTCCCCTTTAGTTTTCAGTCGAGACTCTGGAACAGACAACAGACCTCTGCCCGAGGATCTCAAGGTACGTGCTGGTGCGTATGGGACTAAAAGGTCAGAAATATAACAAGGCGAGAGACCATGAAGAGCTTTAAAAGTGATCAATAGAATTTTAAAGTCAATTCTAAAACATACTGGGAGCCAGTGTAATGAA
>NC_060167.1:37621263-37630335 GCF_021292245.1 Micropterus dolomieu
GTCACAGATGAGAATAGCAGGGACTGGGATTGCTTTGTTTGAAGGGATGGCAGAGCCAGGCGGCGTTCGTTGGAGGAGCGTAGCGGCCGAGAAGGAACTTAAATTTGTATTATGGAGTTTAGGTAGATGGGTGCAGACCCAGTAGTCACTCTGTGTGCAGCATTAGTGACTTGAACCTGATTCTGGATGCCACGGGGAGCCAGTGGAGGTCACTGAGTAATGGAGTGACATTTGTGTCCTTTTGGGCTGATCAAAAACCAGACGCGCTGCGTTCTGAACCATTTGTAAGGGTTTCACCGCACAAGCTGGAAGACCTGCTAGGAGGGCGTTGCAATAGTCGACACGAGAGATAACCATGGCCTGTACCAGAAGCTGGGTGGAGTACTGAGTGAGGTAGGGCCTGATTTTCCTTATGTTGTACAGAGCAAAGTGGCAGAGAGCGCTCCGTTTATTTATTCTCACAGCTAGGCTAACTAAGTGATCATTAACAAATCTTTGTGTTGAACTTTGTTATGGCAGCTAGCAGACCCAAGTACAGGACTAAGAAAGGGAGAAATATATATTGCAGGTTAAAAGGATTGGATATTGAGCAGAGTGAAAATAGATGCGTGCCGAACCGGGTTGGTGGGTGCTGTACAGACCAGGGGGAACCATAGCTGAGAGTCCAGAGTGAGAGAGTCTGATCCGAGCAGGTCCAGAGCAGAATCCGGGAGTAGTTTCGCCAGGCGGGGGTCCAGTTGGAGAGCGCACGGAATGAGCGTATTTTCGGTAGCGGAACTAAATCTAACACGTTATTATGAAAAATTCACTTTTAACTTTTATTATAGTAACTAAATGCTCTTCTTCTACAATCGGCCTAATATAATTAGGCTTATTTAAATGCATTCATTGTGTTGTTTGTTTGTTTCCAGCCTACAGTTTACTGATTAATTTTAAAATGTAGGAAATTTGACTGGTTTGATCTGTAATGAAATTAAGCTATTGTAAAATTAATAAACGCCATAATTTCCACACTACTGCTGTCATCACTCAGTTTAAAGTGCTCCCACACAGCTGAGGGCTTCATTTTGTTTTCCCAGGTCCAGCCCTAGACAGGACCACGGTAGGAGATTCGTAGGAATCTGGTCCAGTGGACGTATAGTGGGACAGCTATAGGTCAGGAGTTTTGATACTTCACTCTCCGTGAGAGGAGTAAACGAGGAGATCGAAGTGGCATTGACCTGACCTGCAGACAAGATTGTGGGTGGTGGAGGTGGAGGAGGATTTAGAAGCGCTTTAAAAGTGGAAAATAATTTCCTTGAGTCAGTGGCACTGCGAATTCTGTCATTATAGATTTAGTTACTAATAGTTTTGGCACGCAGTTTTGTTTCCACCACATAGCACCTTACGGACAAAAATGGTCTCAGCGAGACTTTTTAGCTTTCACGTGGCTAGGGAGGCCACCTCAAAAAACTTGTCAGAAGGGGTGTTCTTTGGTAAAATGGCTCCATAGCACCCCCTACAAAATTTCAAAGAAGCAGCCCCTGCCATACGTTTTACGTAGCTGTACGAAATGTATGTATGTATGATGTATCATCTCTAGACTTAAAAATAACCCTCTTGGAGCCATACCCTAAACCCAACAGGAAGTCGGCCATTTTGAATTGAATATGACATTTGTCACTTTTTTACACCCTCCATACTTTAACAAACTCCTTCTAGAGTTTTAACCCAAACAACTTCAAATGTGGGCAGCGCAATCTTAAGAAACTTCTGATGTTAAATTGCGAAGCTTTTTTTGATTGATCAAACGGTGTGTCCATGGCGTGCCGTTGAATTGATGTTACGTCATGACAGAGGAAGTAGCATGTAAATGGACTAGACATGGTCAGATATGTCCTAAAATTCACAAGTAAACCTCTTAGAGACTTGCATGTCAATATCCAGTCATAGTGATAGCGCCACTTACTGGCAGTGTCAGCTGGAGTGTGATGCAAGAGTGCCAGCTGTTGCTGCACCTGAGGCACGCATGGGGGCGAGGGCTCGCTCAATCCTGCTTGCAGCTTTAATTATTATTATTTAGGGATGAAACGATTCATCGATCACATCGATTCCTAAAATGCATAGATGAAAATTCTTTGCATCGAGGCTTCATTAATCCATATAACAATGAAAAGCCCACAGTCACCTCGACCTCCCACCCGCTCTAACACCATCTTCAAACAGTAACCTTCCCCCTCTGACACACTGCCACCCCCCCTCTCTGACCCCTCACCTGCACTCATGATCTGTGAAGAGAATTTGAGCCATCTCTTCCAAAGGCAGAAGATCAGGAAGGCTCCTGGCCCAGACGGTGTGTCTCCATCTTGCCTTGACCCCCATCTTCACTCAGATCTTCAACAGATCACTGGAGGTGTGTGAAGTTCCCTCCTGCTTCAAACGCTCTACAATCATCCCGGTCCCGGTAAATGACTACAGGCCTGTCACCCTGACATCTGTGGTCATGAAGTCCTTTGAAAGACTGGTGTTGGCCCACCTGAAGGACATTACAGGCCCCTTGCTGGACCCCCTGCAGTTTGCCTACCGGGCTAACAGGTCAGTGGATGATGCAGTCAACTAGGGACTGCATCACATCCTGCAACACCTCGATTCTCCAGGGACATAAGCTAGGATCCTGTTCGTGGACTTCAGCTCGGCATTCAACACCATCATCCCGGACATCCTCAGCACCAAACTCACCCAGCTCACTGTGCCATCCTCCACCTATCAGTGGATCACAGACTTCCTGACTGACAGGAGGCAGCAGGTGAGGCTGGGGAACATCACATCCAGCACCCGGACTATCACTAGCACTGGTGCCCCCCAGGGGTGTGTGCTCTCCCCGCTGCTCCTCTCCTCTCAACACCAACGACTGCACCTCAGGGGACCCATCTGTCAAACTCCTGAAGTTTGCTGACGACACAACGGTCATCGGCCTCAACCGGGACGGTGAGTCGGCCTACAGACGGGAGGTTGATCAGCTGGCTCTCTGGTGCGGTCAGAACAACCTGGAGCTTAACACGCTCAAAACTCTGCCCCCCATCACCATACTCAACAGCCCTGTGTCTGCTGTGGAATCCTTCAGGTTTCTGGGATCCACCATTTCCCAGGACCTGAAGTGGGAGCCCAGCACTGACACCATCATCAAGAAGGCCCAGCAGAGGATGCACTTCCTGCGCCAGCTCAGGAAGCTCAACCTGCCTAAGGAGCTGCTGATCCAGTTCTACACAGCATCATCCAGTCTGTCCTCTGCACATCCATCACTGTCTGGTTTGGGTCTGCAATCAAAAAGGACAGGAGCAGACTATAACGGACAGTCAGGACTGCAGAAAAGATCATCGGTGCCAACCTGCCCTCAATTCAGGACTTACACATTTCCAGAATCAGGAAACGGGCAGGAAACATCGCTGCAGATCCATCTCACCCCGGACACAACCTGTTCCAGCTTCTCCCCTCTGGTAGGCGCTACAGAGCACTGTTCGCCAAAACCAACAGACTCAGGAACAGTTTCTTCCCACAAGCCATCACTCTGATGAACAGCTGATTTCTGACTCACAGTGTCAGGAACAATTCTTGTGCAATAACCCAGTAACTCTGTCTCTAATCAGCACCTGTTTACTGGTTTCCACTTATTATTTATTCACCATTCTCTATTTCAGTGCTGTTCAGACTGTTAATAGTGTCATACTGTATATACTGTATACCAATCCACCTACCTCAAGTCATTACTCCTGCACAAAATACTTATACTACTTATACTACTTAATAATACTTATTTATTCCAGCATGCTTTGCACTATGCTTCATTGCACTGTGTACATGTATGCATGTATGTGTACCTGTATATCACATCCACCTCCAACATGTACATACTCCTGCATCCTTTGCACGCTGCTCACTGCACTATTTGTCAATATGTCTATATTGTTTTTGTTCATAGTGTGTATATTTGTGTTTGTGACTACACTGAAGCCTGTGTCTGATTTTATTTTTATTATTGTGATTTTGTATTTTTGTATGAGTAAGCACATCGTGAGCAATGTACAATCCAGAGTAAAATTCCTCGTCTGTGTACACATACCTGGCAATAAAGCTGATTCTGTTTCATTAACAGCAACTTAAGCATTTAACTGAAATCATGATTTGTTGATTTGTTAAGTTGAAGGCTAGCCAAAGTAAGCCAGTCCTCAGCTGAAAATGTGCACATGTGCGTTTGTTGTTCTCCTGGTTAAGCCGTGAGTTTGGGTGTCATTTCTTCAGTGTTGTCACATGAAAAGATATAATCAAATATTTACAAAAATGTGAGGGGTGTACTCACCTTTGTGAGATACTGTACGTAATGAGAACAGGTGAGAGATATAACACACACGTCTGCCATCGGGTCCTCCATAAAGAATCTATTGATTATTCTACGGGTCAGAGTATTTATGTCTAGCAGGACTCACTGCATTTAGACACAGCACGAGGCGAGACGATGGCGTACATACGCTTCAGACTCCTAATAGACCCCTGTGACACATCAGGAAGGTGTGAAAAAACACTGAAACACCTACTGCATTTGATTCTGTCTATTCAAGCCCACGCTGTTTCCGCCCATTCTTTGGTTGAATGATTGAAGAATGCAAGTCAGAGCAAAATTAATACAACTATGGGAATAAAGTGAACTGACTGAGCTGACGTACAAGTACTGGTGATGGTTTCTGTACGTTTCTACAGCCGTTTGTTGTGTTGTAGAGGCATCATGAGCCTGATGATCATTTCCTCCCTGACTTGTGTTTTTTTCAGTGAGAGACATGGACAACTCTGTCACCCTGTGGCAGTTCCTTCTCCAGCTCCTGTTGGATTCCAGTAATGAGCAGCTGATCTGCTGGACCAATGAGGAAGGGGAGTTTAAACTGCTGCAGGCAGAGGAGGTGGCCCGGCTGTGGGGAGCCCGCAAGAACAAGCCCAACATGAACTATGACAAACTCAGTAGGGCTCTCAGATACTACTACGACAAGGTAAACGCTCTCTGGACTCTGTATGGCCCCTGGCTTCTCCTGTTGTTGTATTAGTGCATTATTCAACCCGTCCTGTTCTCCTGTTTCACCTGCTTCTTTAATATGCTATCGTTACTAATCATAATCACAGAACTTAACATTAAGGCCATTGTATGCATTGCAGCAGGACATCACACACCCACTCATTCACCATTTTACCCTGCTGCCCTCTGGGTGCAGGCACAGAGCACTGAGGTGCAGGAGGGCTTGCTCTGGGAAAAGCCGGATCCCCACAACCATAGCCGCCTGAAATAACAGGCCTGAGAGTGAACTGTTGTCTGGCAATGTATGTTGTGTCTGATGTACTGTGAAAACCAGTTTCCCCTTGAGGACAAAGTCTAAAGTCCTCTTCTGTCCTGAAGGGTCCACAGCAGTTGCTTCTAGGTGATATGATGTCACTGCATTGTATTTTATGCCTAAGCTCAGTCTTTTGGTGTTTAAGTTCACAACCAATATTGGGTCAACCATCGGACAGCTGTTGCCTGCACGCCTCACTTTGTGGGGTGTGTGTGTGTGTCATTCCAACAGGAACCCTGACTGGACACGCTCCCTAACTAACTCCCCAATACTCCCTAACCTGCTTGACCCTGACCCAAACTGTAAGCATGTGTTGTCCTTTTCACCTGTGAACGGCTGGCTTTGGTCTCTGAGGGCAGAATGGTGTCAGAAAATGGTTGGCCCAAATGTGCCCCTGACTGGTGGATTGGCCACAATGTGGTTGGAAGGCTGGAGCTTTTAGACAATGCCATCGTCCGTCGCCAATGGCTGACAGACATCACAATTAGGGGTGGGAGAAATAATCGATTCTTAGATACATCGCGATGCGGAAATGGAAGATTATGAATTGATTAACAAATGTCTAAAAATTATTATTTAAATGTTAATTGATAATGTAATGTTGACGGAACGCAAAAGTAGGAACTCGCGGAAGTGCAGTGCAGTGCCCGGACCGTCTGTGGAGCTCACACAACAGAGAGACCAGCATTGTTCCCCCTGTAGTCGGCACACCACCGCTGCGGAATGAATAACCACCCTGCTAAAATGTCACACGATCATTAATATCAATGTGCAAGTAATGATTTTAACTCGCACACTGCGAGCATGGTGACACTTAATGCTTGGCAGTCTCTCTGGGTATCCTATGTGTGAGGCCGAGCGAATGAGAGAGAGCGAGCGGCAGAACGTGATGGTGAAAGTTAGCGGTGAAATATATTAGAAGCAAGTTTCTGTCTGGTAGTAAGCGTGCAGTGATGGTCGCAGTGTGTCCGTTAATATAAGTCTGTAGTTTCCCCAACTGCTGGAAAAGTGAAGGCTCTCCTGTACAAGGGCCTGCTCTCTGTCCCCCACACCAGACTCTGGACTTTTGGGGACAGGACCTTCAGGGTCACATGCCCCACCGTCTGGAACTCATCCCCACAGAGATCCGAAACGCTCCCTGTCTGGACACTGTCAAGAATCTACAAAAAAGCCAGCTCTTTACCCAGGCATTCAATCCTGAATTAGGAGTCTGTGGTTGAGGGACCATGGAGCTGAGGTTAATAAAGTAAATTAGGGATGCAAACTAGTCCTTTTAAGCTAATTAGGAGATGTTTGTTTTGGATTATAATGCACAAATGAAATGCTTATTAATTATCCAGAGTTCCTGTGTTGAAAAAAATTATTCATCAAGATGCATCGATAATCGTTTTATAATCGAATGGTGAGGTGTCCAGAGATTCCCACCCCTAATCTCAAAGTTGAGCCGGCATCATGACCACTGCCTGTTATGGCAGTGGCAATCACAACAGCATATTGCCCTGAAATCTCGGCTCCACAGTATGTCACTAATGGGGTAGTGCTCTGCTGTCACTGCCATGGAAGGTTATTATATTTTGGCTCAACAGGAACACCAATTCCTCAGAACACGGGTGCAGTGCTACGAGGATGTGGTGAATCTGTCCTCTCCGAGCAGAAGATTGGCAGTTTGGTGTCCGTCGTGGTTGCTTTCTTGTTTATAGACCATGTTGGTCTTAGACCCCCCCATAAAATGATATCTAATACCTTCAGATTTAATTGTCAGATTTGACTCACATGTTATCATTATTACTCTAAGTAGATAAGTACATGGCAGTCCACTAAATGTAATGCCACTTTTACTGAAAAGGTCAGTGCCGTGTGGTTACTGTCACTGAATGTGAGCTAAGGTAAGTCTGGTTTTCTAGATTCAGATGAATTTTCAGGTTCTTTTGAAGCCATATACTGATTAAAATGGTGACACCTTTAAAGGCAGGGTAGATAAGTTTGAGAAACTATCAAGAAACTGGATTGAAACTATCCAACAGAGAAACTCTCACCCCATCCCTTCTGGGCTCCAATGCCATGCCCCCGAAACACGTGAACGCGCGTTGTTGGACCGATGGAAGACGAGCACAGTGTGACGAGCGGCTCACATCAGGGGTAAGAAAACATCTAACTTTGTCATTATGAAAATAAACAACTAACCCGGCTGTTAGTACTCACTATCAAGCTAGCATGTTAATATTGGTAGGTTTAAAAAGACTGACTTTGATTAAGTAACGAGCTGGCTAGCTAACTGTTAGCAACAGGTAGCTGTGCTAACAGCTGCGGTAACTAGTTTTTTTTTTCTTTTTTCTTTTCTTTTTTTTTTTAAAAAGGCATTGTATATCAGAAATAGCGTTACAGAAAGATCGAAAATGTAGGTGCTTGTGTTAGCAGTGTGTTGGCTGCAGTGAGAGAGCATCTGCAAAATGGCAGCCATGAGGCTAATTGTGAAAGAGCCAGCTCATCACATTGGCACCAACACATTAACACACACACTCCAATGATTGCACATCCCTAAAGGGCTTTTGGAAAACACACTTAACCCTATACACACCTAGACAATTTACCCTAATGTATGCAGTTTAATAGAGTTTTATCGAATAGCAGAAAAGGCTAGTAGCAGAAATAGAAGGTGCTGTGTTTCTTCTCAGAGGGTCAACCTTGACCTAAGACTAAAAGGAGCTAATCAGGCCAATTTCAGAGCCGTGCAATAGATTATCTCTTTTTTTTTTTTTTTTTAACCTGTCCTGCCCAGCAGCCTGGTATAGAGTGTAATGACCTGGATACCATATTGTGCCAGACAGATTTTACTTTAACAAGAGAGTATTAAAATACTCCTTTGTCTGTTTTTATTATTTATTTAATTATGTATTGATTTGTCACCGGGCCGGATGGGGGGGCACAAACAGACAGCACAGAGAAAGGACAACACCTGTAAGAGAAGGGGGAAAGGGGGATGGAAGGTGGGGACAACAGGGAAAAGCTGTGGGAAACACCAATTGCAGAAAGCAACGAAACCTGCAATAGAACAGAGAGGGGAGCTTGGGGAGGAGAAAAACAACAACAAATAAACACAAACAAAAACAAACAATAAAAATAATAATAATAGTAAAAGACAACCAGCCGAACAGCAGCAATAAACAGCTGACATAGTAAGACAACTAAAAGAAACAGTCACACACTAAATAATAATAATATAATAATAATAATCCTTATTTGTAGAGCACTTTTCAAAAATAAGTTACAAAGTGCTTTAACAAGTGTAAAGAATAATACAAAAAAAAAGATAAGAGCATGAAAATTTAATATAAAATTAGTAAAATACAATAAAATAAAAGGGATAAAATAAAGTCAAATAAGATCGGGAAAAGCTCTCCTATAAAAGTATGTTTTAAGAAGGGACTTAAAAGAGTTCACTGACTCAGCCGACCTGATTTCCTCGGGCAGGCTGTTCCAGAGCCTCGGGGCCCTGACAGCAAACGCTCTGTCCCCTTTAGTTTTCAGTCGAGACTCTGGAACAGACAACAGACCTCTGCCCGAGGATCTCAAGGTACGTGCTGGTGCGTATGGGACTAAAAGGTCAGAAATATAACAAGGCGAGAGGCCATGAAGAGCTTTAAAAGTGATCAATAGAATTTTAAAGTCAATTCTAAAACATACTGGGAGCCAGTGTAATGAAGCTAAAATAGGAGTA
>NC_060167.1:37630435-37631347 GCF_021292245.1 Micropterus dolomieu
TAAAACTTAAATAAAGTTAAGTTAAATAAAAGGATATAAAAAAAATGTAACGAAAAAAGTGGATTAAAACTGGATAAGAGTCCGGTTCAAGACGGAGCTTCCGACAGGTGGCTACAGACGCCAACGCATGCGCAGAGTGCAGATTACGTCAGCAATTACGTCAGAGATCTTGAATAAATAAGCAACACAGCACAGCCACGAGAGCTGGAATAATAATTAATTTAAATAAGTAACTGAAAGAAAAGCATCAGGAATAATTCTACCAGGGACAACCTAAATTTGTTTGTGTCTGTGTGTGTCTGTGTGCGTGTGGGTGAATGTGTGTGCGCATAAGCCTGTTAAAGAATGTAGTTGTTAGTGAGAGTGGGGCGCCACGACTGTGCCACACCTACCCCAGTAACAGGCAGGCAAGAACCCCAGTAGCCAATAGGGGTGGGAGAAAGAAAAAGAATAAATCAATCAAAAAAAAAAACAGACTCCCAGATGCACCGCGATGCAAACGCGAAAGACCCCGACCCAAATGCCAGTTGACAACGTAATGCCGACGGAACGCAAAAAGCGTAACACGCGGAAGAGCAGCGCCCGGACCGACCGTGGCGCGCACACAACATAGACCAGTGCCCCCCCCCCACCCAGCACCCCACTGCCGCGCAGCGAACAACCAAAATGCCACGCAATCATCAACACCAATGCACAAGTGACGAGCCCAACGCGCACACTGCGCGAGCTCGGCGACACCCAGTGCCCAGCAGCCCCCCGCGAATCCCGCGTGCGAGGTCAGGCAAACGAGAGAGAGCAAACGGAACAACACAACAGCGAAAGCCAGCGGAGAGAAACACCAGCAGCAAGTCCCAGCCCGGCAGCAAACACGCCGCACAGGTCACCGTGCACCCGCCAATAAAAGTCCGCCGT
>NC_060167.1:37631367-37632034 GCF_021292245.1 Micropterus dolomieu
AGGTCAGGCAAACGAGAGAGAGCAAACGGAACAACACAACAGCGAAAGCCAGCGGAGAGAAACACCAGCAGCAAGTCCCAGCCCGGCAGCAAACACGCCGCACAGGTCACCGTGCACCCGCCAATAAAAGTCCGCCGTTCCCCCAACCGCCGGAAAAAACTGGCCGACAGAGAAATGGGGAAGCACGGATCCGAAGCCAACGAAGCAAAACAGGGACGCAAACAGGTCCCTCCAACGAGGAAATGCCTCCCCCGGACTCCAATGCACAAACTAAATGCCCAGCAGCCATCCAGAGACCCTGCCCAGGGAAAAAGCATAATGCATCAAGATGCATCGACAATCGCCCCACAATCCCACCGCAGCCCACCAAACCGCAATCGGATTGACCCGCGCCCAGACCCCCACCCCCAGAAGCCAGGACACCCTGCGACCCCCCAAAGCGCAAAGGACCCCGGACCGCATGTCCCCGGGGAAGCTGTACCCCGCCCCAAGGAAGAACAGCAGAAAGCCGTGCCGGGAAGCTCCCTGCCGCCAGGGAGCGATAACGCGGGAGAACCAGGCCAACGGTCCCCCAGCCCAGCCAGAGGCATCCCTCCCTACATTGCAGGCAGTGACAGCAGCCCTCGAGGCCGATCTCATCCCCGGACAGGGGCCCAGCCCCCCCCCC
>NC_060167.1:37632054-37641471 GCF_021292245.1 Micropterus dolomieu
GAGCACCAAAACCTACCCCGACAACACCGGCCATGCGCCCCAGAGACTCCCGAATGCCCCCACTGTGAGAGAGCTGGCAGGGGGAAGCAGCGGGAGCCTCACCTCTGCCGAAGAGGGCCCACGCGAGGAGAGGAGACAACGGGCCCCCAGGCCCAGGGACACACCACCCGCCCAGAAATGAGCAAAGGCCACAAGCCCAAGTCCCCAGAACCCTAGGTCAAGGGCGGGCCCCCACACACGAGCCAACCAACACTACCCCGCTACCAATCTAACTAGCGGCACACAACAGCCAAGTAATGCTGCGGTAACTTGGGCAAAGCTAAAAACAGGCTGATACACATTTTCCCGTTTCCATAGTTACACTACACGGACGTGAATTTTGTGTTGGACTCATAACATGTACGTTGTTTTGCATGTTAGAGCTTCCACGGTGACAGCATTATTGTCTCTGATGAAGACTGCACTCCAGAGCCAAGCACAGACCGGGACAGGCCCGGGGTCGAGGTGAAGCAGAGGAGGGAGGGCAGCCAGGGTCCAAGGAAGAAGAGGCAGGACTGGGAGGACGAGGTGCAAGCCAAGGAGCACATCTTCTAGGACCTGCGTCGAGCTTCACGCACCAACAGCATATGAACAGGTGTATATATATACATATATATTTTATCCCAGTATACTTGTATCAACCACTCTCTGTTTCTCAGGTGGTTCCCCCTAAGCCCTTTGGTGTCAAAAATATATTAGTATAGTTATTACCTTTTTATTGTTTACTGATTACACCACTAACTACTCTGCTTCAGCCATTGGCTTATCTTTGTCACGTACATGTACTTAACTTCCGGCAGACTTCCGCAATCAATCCATAACAAGTAAATAACCATAGCTGCCAGTCAAAGAAAATAAACGTTACTTGGCCAAACTGAAATGTGATAAGGTCACACTACCAGACCCGTTGAACAAAAATTTGAGACAAGAATGTTTTTCTACAGACCTGTCTGATTTACCGCAGTGTTTCCCACAGAATGACAGCCTAACGGTGGCGAGCGCGGCGGACGGATTTGTGCAGCGTGTTCATGATACTAACCATTCAATACACTGTTTTGTCACTGGTCGCTGTCAATGTGTTTGCGAGAGAGAGAGGGAGCGAGTGAGAGGAGGTGCTGAGCGAATATGCGCTGCGTGCAGCTCTGCAATCAAATACAAGTTTTCCCAACTACTGACGATCTCTTCTGTAATTCTTTAATGTTATTTTAGGTTATCTTGGATTTTTACGATGATGAGAATTCCATCAGTTAGCCGAGTTAATAAACGTCTCAACATCGGGGAAAGGCAATCCGGCATCCTGCCACCTGCCACTATCCTGACTTGGCAGTTCCACATCTGATCTGAGTGTCCGTGGCTACACTCCGGCCCTCTCCTCTGCGCTCCAGGGGGGCTGATGAAACATTTAGCGGACATTGATTAAAAATCTGAGTTGGCACTTGGCTTATTTTATTTCTTTTATGATTGAAAGGTGCTGTATGGAGTAGTTTGCCTCACAAGCACAAATAAAACTTCTGGTTTGAATGTTTATTTGATAAAGTGATAACATGATATGAATTGAAATTAAATATGTGGGAGCCATCATGGTCTATTCCTCTCACATTCATTTTTATTTTGTTATTAAAACACTACATACATGATCAAATTTCTATTGTGTATTAACAGAGATAATTAGATTTTTGATTGAATACTTCATGTTCTTTCCAATTTGGGGTTCTAACAACTATATATTCCTTTACAGGCCAGAATCTGAGGACTGTGGACAACATCCAGACTACTGTTTCCATGCACCACTCAAGGCTGACCTTCCAGACCCAGGACAGAGTAACAGACAGTTCAGTGGGGCAGCACACAGACAGTTTGTAGTGTGGCAGTGTGGAGCACTTAGACACATTGTCGTGATACTGAGTTGCTGTTTCTGGAAGACATGCAACTGTTATCCAAATAAAATAGGACAGTACAGAGGTTTAATCCTAGCAGGGTGGAAGATGTAATGTCACTAACTGACACAGTGCTACACAAATAATTCCATCCACTGTGTGGATGATTACCTGTACATCTAAAAGAAAATACAAAGATATTTTTCCCTGTTCTGGATAATATTTTCATTCTTTTTTAAATAAAACATTGAAAATGATAAATGCCTTTTCTTTACACTTGCAGAATAAATCAAACAACTACATTTACATCTTATGTCTTCAATAATGATATCTGAATATGGTACAACACTTGTTTGTTATTATTATATACTACTAAAACCTATAACACAAATAGATTATTTTTTAAACATAATTAAAAATATGTAAATACAGGATGAAAGACAAGGTGTGTCCAGAGGTGTCCTGACTGATTATGAAGACAGTTCAGACTTTACTCGTAGCATCGTATCACTGCTGTGGAGATTTAAATATAACACAGTCACCTCTCTGACATGATAACCACATTTCAGAACCAACCATATTACTTCTGTTTTATATTTTGCTGCATCTAGCAACACAGTTGGGGCAGGGACACCTGACTGAAACCCATGTTGACGGGGATTATCAGGTCTCCTGGTTCTGCTTCTAGGCATCTCCTAAGTAGTAGACAACCGGAGGAGGAGGAGGATGGCAGGATTGTGGATGATCTGCGATGTAACTGTAGTCCTTCGCCACCTTCAATGAGTACAAGCTCCACTTCCTGGACGTTTTGTTATACACCTTGCTGTACCTGATAAGACCGCAAGAGGATCAGCTTAGTGAAAAGTTTCTAACACCTGACATTGTTCTCTTATACAGTAGTTAGCATTTCCACATAAACTGCAATCAAGACAAATCAGCACCATCTATCTGTATTCCTCATACTGTTTAATATTTTTTGACTCATCACTTACAAATGTATTGAGTAACATGCATAGGAGTAATAAAAATGCACCATATTGAACTGTGTCATCGGCTTTTCTTGTGGCTGGTCTGTGGACATGGTGGTAGTAATCCAGGCCAGCATGGTCTGATCAGCATACACTGGTGAGAAGTACAGCAGGGCTATGGAAGACTCCATATCTGCAGCTGACCTGAAGGCACAGTAGAAATAAAACATACAGGAATTTTTACTTCTGGTAAAATAAATGTGGCATAACAGCACCAATTACAGTAAAAGGTTTTCACACAGTTCTGTGTTAGTACAGTATGGTAGTAGTCAGTAGGTTGTGCTATGTACAAATGTCCTATAGTAAGTGGCTTATATACCAGAAACGCAGGTACTCGGGGACCCTTAGCCAGCGTTGTTTATGTACAGTAACGTTGATGTCTTTCTCATAACTACAAAACACACAGCTACATCACCACATTTGTAAAATGTCTTCACATACAGCGTAACATACAGTCAAACAACGCGACACCAGATAACATTAAACACACAAACAGATTAGATAGAAGGTAAAGATAAGCGTAAACATAGTATAACAGTGAACATAGGTGGTGAATAACTAAACCAGCTGCTGTTTTCCTGCTCAGCTGCAGCTACAGACAAATCATCGTCTCTCTTCTGGCTAGCTACACCAGCTCGTAGCTACCATTAGCTGAATGCTAAGTAGGTAGCTACGTTTGCTAGCGATGAAAGTAACACATTACCATCAAAATGAAAAAAGCCAGATTACCCGTCCAGCAGAAATAAAGCGACCACAGTGTAACTTTTCAGCCCCATGGGTACCACGACGCTGAAGTTACCTTCCGATTCGGCAGTTAAGGGGAAAGGAAACTTTAGAGAAAGTTCACTTACGTTGCTTTTTTGCACCTCTTACTGCTGTTTCAGGCTTTAACGCTGTCTGAAACACTTTTTTAGATTTGAAAAAACTTTATTTTATTTGTGAAAATGAAAACAGTGTGTGTGTCGGTGTGCAATTTCACTGCTTTTTCTCCACATGCAGACCACAGACCAGGTTATGGCTTTGCCTAAAATGCATAACTGCTTTCACAGCAATAATAGGTGCAAAAAACGGAGAATCTATGGCTCAGGAACTTTCCCTTGACTGGCGTTGGGGTACCTCAGTTGTCACCATCGTTGAAAAGCCACCCAGATATTACCACCGGTCTGACTGCTTTTCGCGTCGTCAGGTCTGAGAGAGCTGACTGGGTGCGCGCATGTGGGCAGCTCCTGTAAGCAGCAGGGCTGGTAGCCATGGTAACGAGGGAGAGTGACAGTCACCCAGCCAATCATTGCATTTGGTCCGAATGGAAGGAGTGCCTGTGTTTTCCAGAGGTCCTAACTTTTTAATATGTATTGGTCTATAAACACAGTTTCAAAAAATATGACAAAAAAAGTTTTAGAAACAACTTTCCTACCCTGCCTTTAAACCCTTGTGCATCTTTGATCTACAGAATTGATGACTGACACTGAATGAATTAACTAGACACAGCTCTAAGGGTGCTTAGGGACTTGAGCACCCTAATATTTTAGCCCAGCACCGGGTTCCAAAACATAAAAGAAAAGATTGTCTTGTATCCTGAGAGATGACAGATGTTTGTCAGTCATAATTAAACCAATTACATGATGCCTAAGTTGTGTAACCATGGTGTTTTGAAGACTGAGAGGGAACTTTTTCCTCCAGACAGCTGCACCAAAGAGTGCACCAGTTAATTGCGTTCCAGAATGGTTGAAGTCCTCAGCTCGATGACAGAGGAAGAGGGGGGTGAGGGCTGTCTGCCACTGTGCTTGTGGTTTGACCCTGTGGGGTTCTGGGCAGGGCTGCTCTGGTATGTTTGGCTGCAGCATTAGTGGCTGCTAGTTTGGTACAGACAGGAAGGACAGAGCTGTCCCACGCACCAGGCTTTTCTGTGGTCACTCTTTTATTTTTTACTCCCGGTACCTCATTGGGAGAGGCATACTGCGTGAGAGGAAAGTCTTGTTTCTGCCTCGTTGATAATGATTCACTTTTTTGCTTTTTAATTTATTCACTTAAGAGTATAAACTAACCAATCCTTTTCTGTGTCTTACAGAACATCATAAAGAAGGTAAATGGTCAGAAGTTTGTCTATCGCTTTGTGTCCTATCCCGACATACTGAAAGGAGACGTTGCTATCCGAGAGGGTGGGGATGTGGTTGCTGGGGGCAACCCTCCCCTATTGAAGAGAGGAGACAGCACTCTGCAGGAGTGTGAGTCTGGTGATCACAGCAAGGTAGGAGGTACTTCAGCTGCTCTGGGCTCCAGCACAAAGCAGTCAAACCGTAACGACTACATCCACTCTGGCCTGTACACCTCCTTTACCCTCAACTCTCTGCAAAATGGACGGCAGCTCTTCAAGTCCATCAAAATAGAGAACCCAGCAGAGAAGATGGCTGACAAGAGAGGCCTCACTGCCACAGCCCATAGCCAGGAGCAGTTGCCCCAGTCACAGCAGTCAACTGCTTTACCATCTGTAATCAAGTTTGGAAACACCCCTCCAAAGCCAGCACCAGCACCTCCTCCTCAGGTTGCCATGGAGCCAACCCTAATATCCAACCACTTGGATCCTCTGCAAGTTCCACCCACGCGGGCCGAAGACATCAGCACACACTCCTCCTTGCCGTCCCAGTCTGTCTACTCATTTGAACATATCCGCCCATCGGAACCAGCGTTCAGCTTACCAGACCTGACCTCGGCCAGCCCGTCTCCAAGCCTAGTGCCTGACTCCTCCCAGGAGCTGGTGATTGACAGCGACATAGAGTCTGGCTCTTCTCAGCCCACAGGCACTCAGGCACGGGAGAAGGCTAGTATACATACAAACACATGTCACACGATGCTAGTTAAATAAGCCATCTTCCACACAAGTAGCCACCTGATTCATATTTTATTATAAATATTCATTGTTATATGAACAATTGAAAATGTGTGTCATCCATTCAGTAGTCATCAGCATCGTACCCTAAAAACTACCAGCACAGCAGGAAATAATAGTACAATTCATCACACCTTTAATTTCACTCAGCATGAAAAGCAAAACCAGTTGGTTGCTTCAATTCAGTTCTGTGTTAGTATCTATTTTAAGTTGAAAATATTACATTGGATTGTGACACTTCCAGTGGTTAATTATTATATGTACAAAATGTTACAGATTAGAATGAAAATCACTATGGATTCATGTTTTACTGATACATTTTCAATGAGCTGTATGTACTACCTACGGCACAGATGTCCCTCTTGTATTGACCCAGATAGATCAGTGGTCGGCAATAGGCGGTCCGCGGGCCAGAACCAGCCCACCAGCAATAATATCTGGCCCACCTGCTTTGATAGCAGAAAAAAAAATGTATAAATTGATAGCGGCTGGTTCTGAAATAGATCTCAGTCATGACAGATACAGTTACTCACACTATCACTTCCTCTTAAGTGATTGTTTTACTTTGAAGAGTTCTGAACGACATTCAAAAGAGTCTCTGGCTTACCTGACACAGCTCTGAAAAAGCCATCAGTAAACGTGTGATTGAATTCCCCTGAATTTCAGGGAAATGACAATAAGCATCCATAGGTTTATGAATGCAGATCAAACGCCGGGACAAACACACACTGCAGCACATGCTTTATTGTGAGCATGTGCAAAAGTGTCCTTATAATCAATTTGTTTAACATGGGAGAAAAAAATAACCACAGGTAGTTGGAATTGATCTTTCAACCTTCTATATGGGAGTCCCGCACACTACCGACTGAGCTAAACATGCACACAAGCACATAAAGACACGGCCCGCCATGTAACGGCTTGAAAAAAATTTGGCCTGATGCCAGAGTTGTTTGCCAACCGCTGACCGAGATTAGAATAAGTGTAAAGCCAAAGTGAATCAAAAATGATACTGACAAAACACATGTAGAAATGGTTACCTGTCTCTGGTCCACCAGGTGGACAGTGGCATTGGTTTGTCTGGAGATGAGACCAGTTTGGTGGATGCTGAAACCAGTTCATCCTCAGTGAGCAGCAGCACCACAGTCTGCACCCAGAGCTCAGGGAAGACACGCAAGCCACCCAAGATCCTGCAGATCAGCCCGCCAACTCTGCTTGTCACCACTTCCGACTTCTCCCCCATGAACCTCTGCAGCCCCTCTCTACCTACTGCCTCTCTCACACCAGCAATGCTACAGGTAAGGGCGTGGATTCATCCTCATTTGGTAGTGAAGTGCATTTTATTGAGGTAAAACCAAATTTAAGCAAAACCTTTCCACAAGTAGTGAGACAGTTTCAAATATAAAATAAACATTTAGCCCAAACTTCTCATGGCAGCAGAATGAAAGATGCATGATGGGCAGTAAAACTGGCGAATGTGTGGGATGGCATTGCTTTGGGAATATTAAATCTTTATTTACCTCTAAGAGTTGATAAAATGAAATATGATGATTGATCAGATATGCCCACTGTAGACGTTCTCTCTCTCTTTCCCTGTAAATTATAAACCCGACAGCGCGGTTAGTAATAGTTTAACCACTGACAGAGATACAGAAATGTCATATATTACTGTAGACTATAGTGTTGTCACGATACTGGAATTTCTAACTTCTTCTTCTAATACTTTGAAAAGGAATATTTCATACCATTTTCAAAATACCACGGGGAAAATTGACAAAACATTGATTAAATAACTGATTCCTTAGGTCTGATAGCTCTGAGGGGGATGAGCTTAGTTTTGAGAATTAAAAATGTCTGTTTGGAAAACAACAGGACAGCTATCTTATCAACAACAGTTTACTGGGCCATCTTGTTTAGTACTTTAGTGATGTTGAAAGGGAACTTCTCCAACATCTCCAGGTTCTTTATAGAGGACTGCGTGTCGGTCCTGCAGATGAGACGAGGATTAGATAATTAGATAATCACAGCACAGTAGGGCGGGACTTGTCGAAGCTGGCAGAGAAAAAACGTGATTCAACCGGAGCAAACAAGACGAGAAGACAGTGCTGTGAGTGACAGGAGGCGGGGCTGTGTGGGCACTGCAGCGTTGTGTGTATCAGCTCGCTAACGGGGAGAAGAGAAGAACATTTTCAGGATCGATACTGTGGAAAAGGAATAATGAAACAGCTGGAAATATTCAGAATCGATATGGTCTAGTTGTATGATTATATTCAACATCTTTTACCTGTCTAATTATGACTTTTTGCTGCTGTAATAACACAGTTTCCTCTTAGTACACATTCAATGATCTGATAATATTTCTGGTGAGTGGCTTTCAGTTAAGAACTCTGCATTTCCTATGAACATGCACATTGGTGGATTGCACACCCTAGCGTTAACTGAACCAGTTAATAACCAGCTTTGTGATACCAGTTATCCAGCTCAGTAGAGCCAGGCAGCACAAAGACAGCCAATTGAACTCAGCTGGTAATACAGGCCTTAATTGCGGGATTGCGGGAGACCTTGTTATTCAACTTGGCTTATGTGCTTCCCCTCTTACGTTCCCTCTTCCTGTTTCTAATCGTACAAAGTCCTGACAGATCCTGACAGATTATTAGCTGCGTTTCGACCAAAGGAACTATAGGTTTTCATTATATTCCAATAAAATCTGATGTTAATTTATAAATTTTTTGTAATGCTTGTATAACAGTGTAAATTTGCTGTCCCCTCAAAATAACACACCACACAGCCATTAATGTCTAAACCGCTGGCAACAAAAGTGAGTACACCCCTAAGTGAAAATGTCAAAAATTGTGTCATTATTTTGTGTGGCCACCATTATTTTCCAGCACTGCCTTAACCCTCTTGGCATGGAGTTCACCACAGGTTGCCACTGGAGTCCTCTTCCACTCCTCCATGAGGACGTCACGGAGCTGGTGGATGTTAGAGACCTTGCCCTCCTCCACCTTCTGTTTGAGGATGTCCCACAGATGCTCAACAGGGTTTAGGTCTGGAGACATGCTCGGCCAGTCCATCACCTTTACCCTCAGCTTCTTTAGCAAGGCAGTGGTCGTCTTGGAGGTGTGTTTGGGGTCGTTATCATGTTGGAATACTGCCCTGTGGCCCTGACTCTGAAGGGAGAGGATCATGTATTCAGTATGTCACAGTACATGTTGGCATTCACAGTTCCCTCTGAACTGTAGCTCCCCAGTGCCGGCAGCACTCATGCAGCCCCAGACCAGGACACTCCATCCACCATGCTGGACTGTAGGCAAGACACACTTGTCTTTGTACTCCTCACCTGGTTGCTGACACACACGCTTGACACCATCTGAACCAAATAAGTTTATCTTAGTCTCATAAGACCACAGGACATAGTTCCAGTAATCCATGTCCTTAGTCTGCTTTTCTTCCACAAACTGTTTGCGGGCTTCCTTCTGGGACGACGGCCATGCAGACCAATTTGATGCAGTGCATGGTGTATGGTCTGAGCACTGACAGGCTGACCCCCCACCTCTTCAACCTCTGCAGCAATGCTGGCAGAACTCAT
>NC_060167.1:37641571-37649858 GCF_021292245.1 Micropterus dolomieu
GGGACGTCCCGCGGGCTCAGTGAAAACCAAAGGGAGGGAGCGTTCTCCTTGTTGGCAAACAGATCCACCTCTGCCCTGCCTAACCGGAGCCAGATCTGGTCCACCGGAGCCAGATCTGGTCCACCAGATCGGGATGGAGGCGCCACTCGTCTGGGCGGGGGCCATGATGTAGACATGGTGTCCGCCCCTCTGTTCAGCACGCAAGGTCCCGCAGCAGAGGGGAGAAATGTTGGATCACCTTCCACACCGTGAGGAGCTCCAGCGCGTTTATGTGGAGAGGCCAACATTTCTAAAAATCCTTTTTTTGTATTGGTCTTAAGTAATATTCTAATTTTCGGAGATACTGAATTTGGGATTTTTATTAGTTGTCAGTTTTAATCATCACAATTAAATGAAATAAACACTTGAAATAGATCAGTCTGTGTGGAATGAATGTGTACATTATACTAGTTTCACTTTTTGAATGGAATTACTGAAATAAATCAACTTTTTGATGATATTCTAATTATATGACCAGCACCTGTACACATCGCTGAGCCTTCAGTGAAAGATACACAAATAGTAACATTACTGAAAAGGCGAGCTAACGCCGATGTATCACTTCGGCTAAATGCAGTCAATGTAACGTTATCATGTAATGGGCATGGATTACTTCAACCTCAAGCTGATAAAAATAGTACCGGAATGTTGCAGTGGGAGTTTACCTGAGTTTCCAGCATGTTGTGTGAAGCTGTCTCCCGGTCTGTCTATAGCTGCTGTCACACTGCCTTATTTTCCGGGGGTGGGGGGTTGTGCAAATATGCCGGCTCGCTGCACTGTATGAGCACATTGATTGTGGGATATCTGAATGAAAGTGGTTGTGTTTCGGATTATGCTCGCTCACGAGTTCAAGCGAGTACGCATACGAGCACACACCTGGTTGCAATCTTGACTTGATTTAGAATAGCACAGCTGCTGTGAGCATCCTTAATTTCACCCAAACAGTACCTGCCAGGAACTGCAGTAGCTTACACAATGACATAAATGCATGAAAAAGGATTTGGATAACTTAATGTTCGCTCTATACATATCAATAGTATACATATATATTATTGTTAGCTCCATGTTAACATTCTGATTCACCACTGGCATGTGACCTTTATAGTTAGATCTTTTTATAAAGTGGTTTCAATATGGGCAAATGTATTTTGTGTAAATTGTATGAATTTTGTCTCAGATGCAAACTTCCCGACTAAAATTTATGTAATTTGAGATTACTCAATGCACCGCGTAGTATTTTCTCAAACACAGCAACTATAATTCTGTATATTAGTATACAGAGAGTATGTGATGTGAATGAGCTGTGGCACTTACTCACTGAAGAAAGGTTAGACTCTGCTGCAGATAAAAGGCAGGCATTGGAGGACACGTCCAGTGAAGCTGACCGGGAGACTTAAATATTCCTTCTAAACAGTTTGATATGTGTACCAGGAGATTTTTAATAGTGTGGGGAGGGGGAGCAGCTCTGGGGAGATTCCACCACAGATCCTAGACAGGATAGTTGGATGGTGACGTGTGGATTGCATCGCTTGTTCTGTGTAAGCTTGACAGATAAACTGCAGAGCCTCCAGTTAGAGGGTGATAGCATGCCGTGTCTGAGTGGTATGCCTTAAGCTAGGAGTCTAGCTCAGTGTGTAATGTGAGTAGTGGTCTTCACAGCTTTGTGGGAGCTTTTTGTGTCCTGACGGGACGCGGCATATGGAGAGAGGACAACAGACCATAGTATAGGTGGAAACAGTATTTGTATTTGTGTGACAAAAGGTGCACAGGTTGGTGGAAAGACAGCGCAAGCAGAAGCGAAAGAGACAGAGAGGGGGAGATTCTCCTTCACAAGGCAGCGGGTGTATGGCACATTTTTGGAATAGCAGCCAATAAAAAGGTGGCAAAGAGTGTGAGAAAGGTTTTGTAGACACTTGTATCTTAACAGTGGGCTAAATGCTCCAAGCCAGTGTTGACACCTCGTCACTTGCAGAGTGGAGCTGCCTTACATTCATCGAGTTAAATGCAACTTTGCTTTTAACTGAGCTACTGGCTTGTAAGTGTATGATGCATAAAAATGGTTTCATAGTGTTTATCTTTGCTAAATGTACTGTATTTTGATCAAGCTGCATTGTGATTCTGCTGCCAAAAGTATCAAATATTCAAATTCCATGGTTTGATTGTCTGTTTCATCCATCAGCTTACAAGAAACTAGCTTTTACTACTACCCAATATTTGTATTGTACCAGACCACGGCCATCCCAGTGGACTGTTCACCCTTGAGTGTTTACATCAGCACAAAATGGCTGGATGTGGGAACATGTGCTGGTTTCAGGCAGGTAGAACATATTTGCATTTGAGTAGTGAGGAATTCAACCTACTTCTGTCCTGTAATGTTAAAAGAAGGAATGTGGAGATCGAGAGGGAGGCCATTTAGAGATTCAAGATGATGATGGGGCCCTAATCTTCAGTACAAAATACATTTACTCAACTACTTAAGTAAAATTTTGTTCAGGCTCTGTTACTTAAACGTTCCCATCTCATATAGCGCAGCGAGCCGGCATATTGGCACAATACTCCTGGAAAAATGGCAGTGAGACAGCGTCTAGAAACGTGATACATCAGTCTTAGCTCACCTGCTCCTTTTCAGTAGGCTAACTAACATTTGTACTATTTGTATGTCTTTCACCAGAGGCTCAGCAATGTGAGCACAGCTCAGCTGAACCAAGAGTAAAGATCAGCTGGTTACAAACTTCAACCAGCCACACAAACACCTCTCTTCAGGTCAATGATGATGGGAAGGGATAAGAAAATTAGAGTAGAGAAAGGGGTGAGAAAATAAATACATTTTATATACATGGTTTGTTTCGCCCTTTTGTGTAATTAGTCATTTAGTATTTTTGACTCTGTTTTGTTGTTCTGTGCAGTTATATTGCATTTAGGACTGTCTGTTGTATGTGTTGGACAGAGAGGACCCAAAAGCAACACTCAGGTGAAAGAGGATTTATTGGAGGGCAAAAGGGGTTGAGGAAGTGGAGGTGAGGGAGAGGTGGATGCCGGGGGAACACGGGCACGGGGGACCGAGGAGCAAGTAGGGCAGAGGGGGCTGAGGCAAGCAAGGCGAGCACACGCAGGGGGAGAGGAGGAGACACAACAAGGGAGGCCAAAACACAAGGGGAAAACAAAATTGCAAGAAAAAAGGAGAAATAAACAGGACACTCACCGTCAGCTGGGTTGCCACCACAACACTGTCCCCGACTAAGGATTTACATAGTCGAATCACAATTGTCAAGTCCTGCCTATAGTCGACCGATAGTCGAATCGTGTGTGTTTTTGTGCAAGGCAATTGCAATAACACATGGTGGCTCTGCTTTAACCTTGAAAAGCTGCAGAGCTGCAGTCTCTATTCATTCAACTTACACTGTTTTGCGTCCATGCCGTGCTGCCGACAACTGAATGCACGTTGCGATTCCTTGCGGGTCTATTTCAAGTAGCCGGATTTTTAAAAACGCTAAAATATTGTGTGGTTCGGAAAGTCCTGCGAGGTGCGAAAAACTCGGCACAACAACGGTGAAGCTGGGGCTCCACTCTGTCTCTTCAGCAAGTGTTCCTCCACTGCTACTACACACACATACGCTACGCCTACACATGAGTTACAATTTTGGATTTATTCAGGCACTTCAAAAACATTTATTGAAAGTTTTTTTCTTTTTACATTTTTATTTACAGCATTAAACATTGAAATGTAATAGGCTTTATATTAACTTATTGTAGTTCTATATAAAATCAGATGTTGAGCACCCCCATTTCGCCAAAATGGCGTGATCCTTGTTTCACTGCAAAGCTTCGACTGTGAGATTGACAGTCGAACCTGGCTCTGCTCATCGAAGCATAGAATCTTCGACTATTAGGGGTCAGCCCTAATTGCATTATCGGATATAATGTGGTCACACAAGTTACAGCAACTCGGTGGAGAAGCTGTGTACCTGAGTACCGGTAAAATGACAATAAATTTAAATTGAACGTTACAAAGCAAACAGCTGTAGATCCATGTTGCTGGCTTCTCCTGCCTTGTATCAAGGCTGGTATAAACAAATCGCTCCACATTTGCTTTGTAGCGTTACATCCTTTCTTGCAGGCTAAAATCAACACTTTGACAAAATACCAGTGGTACACAGGATAGTAATGTGGATCATGTTAGCTGGTAAAGTAATGTGGAAAGCCATAATGTTACATATTATATATTGCACTGGATGCTTGGCATTAGCCGGTCAGCTAACGTGACTCTCTCCGTGTTTATCCAGCCTTTCTGATGTTCACCGTTTTCACGAACATCATCTGATTCTCTTTGGCCTGACAGGCTTCAGCACATACCTTTATTGTTGTTTTGTATCCTTACGTGGAGTTTGTGTTGGAGTCTGTGTTGTACTGGGGGCTGGTTGTTTTGTGATGTTGGTGGACTGCCTTTTATTAGCTGCAGTGTAGTTGGAGAGCGGCTCGGGAGCGCTCACAGGGCTATATTGTATATATTGCCTTCACATTATAAGCAGAATATTGGCTGTTCCAAGCAGCAGAGAAAACAGGCGTGTGCTTCATTTCTAAATGAGGTTAGAGCTTATTGACAATAAGACAGTAAAAATGTATTTATTAATATTGATTTAATTGAAAAACTACATATAGCCCCTTTAAGTAAAAATGTTTAATGCAAGACTTACCTGTCCACCAATATATGACCACCTTGTATCATATGACCTGCATTCACACAGGTCATGTAAGGAATGCTGACTCAGCTCCATGAAAACTGCGCAAGCAGGTGTGGAGGAAGACCGTGAGAGGTTGGAAGGCCTCCTTTCCATCACTCGGGTCATTAGTTCCCTCCACAGATTCTCGATGGGATTCAAGTCTGGACTCTGGCTGGGCCCCTCCAAAATGTTGATATTGTTGTCTGTTAACCATTTCTTGACCACTTTGGCTGTATGTTTCAGATCATTGTCTTGTTGGAAGATCCAGTGCTGCCAAAGGCCAAGTTTTTTGCAGACTGCCTGATGTTTTCCTCCAGAATCTCTATGTAGTCTTTTTATCGTGATGCCATTTACTTTGACATGGCTGCCTGGCCCATTGGCTGAAAAACGCCCCAAAAGCATTACATTCCCACCACTATGCTTGACTGTGGGGATGGTGTTCTTGGAGTTGAATGCTTCTTCTTTATTTCACCAAACGAAAGCAACTTCCCTGTGACTAAACAACTCAATATTCGTCTGACCACAGAATTGATTACCAAAACCTTTCTTCTTTGTCCAGGTGAGGTTTTGCAAAGGCTAGGCGGGCTTTTGTGAGCTTGTCTCGAAGAAGTGGAGTCCTCCTTAGTCACCGTCCATAGAGACCAGCCTTGTGCAGTGTCCGCTGGATTGTCTGCCTTGAGATGTTGGCACAAGATGTGCTCAGATATCAGGATGGCCTTGGTGGTGATCCTTGGATTCTTCTTGGCATCACTACCATTCTCTCACCTTTGGCTTCCTACCACGCCCTGTACTTTTTGATTATGTATTGCACGGTGGCCACTGGTACCTGAAAACACTTGGATACGGCTTTATAGCCTTTCCCTGTCTTGCGAGCAACCACTCTGTATATATGTACTATGACTAGTAACTGAGTACAGAACTACTGCTTCAGCTGTTCTCAATTTATAGCTAATTTATATTAGATTTGGATTAGAATGCTGTTTGACCATTTGAAATGGTATAGGAACTTGCATTTTCTCAAAAACAAAAAAACAATTTCAAGAGGTATGAATAATTTTGGACATAGCAATTTTACCACACATAAAAAAACAAGATTTTTCATTAATATCTTTAACACAATATCTTACTGTCTTTGTGACTTGTTTACAGGGGCAGACAGGAACAAAAAATCAGCCCTGTCACTGTAGCCACACCAGCCCACAATACCACACCCATGCAGCCCCACCCACGAAAACACGCATTCACTATTTACATTTGTATTCAGTTGCTAAAATAATATAGCACCATATGTAACAGATATTTAAACATTTAATATATGTGATTGACAAACAATGCATAGGCTACTCCTTTTTATAGTGCACATGTATATAACACATTTACACATACAGTAAAAACTACTACTGTAGAGTTAATTACAAACCCAAAGTACGTTCGTGTGTCATTGTTTTCTCCCTACCTCTACTATCCTCCTCCCTGTCTCTTCTAACATGTCTCATTTTGAGTAACTCGGGACCAGGCCAGCCGTTACCGACTGGGCCAAATACTATTATAATATTATAATATTATTATTATTATTATTACCATTGTGAAATATAAATTTTAAAAATATGAACAGCCCACCCCAAAACAAATGGTACGACCCCTCTGGCATTTGCCTGAATTGTCAGATGGCCAATCCGCTGCTGCTTGTTTATGTCAATTCCAGCCAGATGAAACCTATTGGTAAAATGAAAATTCACTATGAATCAACATTTGTCATGATTATGGATATTTTTGGGCTTAACTATATATAGCATATTAAATCTATGTTTCGTTTGTTTGATTTACCTATAGCATGAAACAAAAAGAAAAGCACTACACTTGCACTTTACTCCTTATAGATAAAGGATAGTAATACTAGGCTTGTGTTATAGCTGTGAAGTGAAAGCTGAGGAGGAGGGGAATGGCAGCAGAAGGTCGAGGGTGAAGATGGAGTGTGTTAAGAGGTGGTAGAGGACTGAGGGGCGGAGGTCCGCAGCTGATCAGGTTTGATGGGCTGTTCATTGTTTGGTTAAGGCCAGATGGTAGGAGAAAGACATCTGTAGCCCCTGGTCTGTGGTTTGTAGGGAGGGCTCGGAGGAATGCTTGTCTTTTCTTTGGCTTCTCTCAGTGAGTGGAGACTCAGAGGACTGCTGTATAACAGTGGATTAAGTCCCACATTCCCTTTTTAATCTCTCTATAGTCGCTCTCAGCTGTTCACCCTCAGGCCTCTGGCTCCTCTACCTCCCACTGCCTGTCTGTTGATGTTGGGCTCGCATACAGTATACACACACACACACACACACACACACACACACACACACACACACACACTCACTATGACCATAGACACATACCAAAACCCCAAATTACTCAAGTGAATTTCTCACAGATTGTCACTGAAGGTCATCTCAACTCAACATTTGCCTCACTGCGGACTGTGTGCTGGTATCCTCGGACATACACATGGAAAAAACGTTGACTTCTCTTATTGACTACAGATGAAATACCAGTTTAAAAAATCCCATATTACCAACTACATCCATCACAACCTTCATTCGATATCCAACACCTCTGTCAACCATAAAGAATTCAGCTAAATTTCTGGCAAAATCATGCTAGGTACATGAAATGATAATTACAGTATCTCACAAAGGTGACTACACCCCTCACATGTTAGTAAATATTTGATTATATCTTTTCATGTGACAACACTGAAGAAATGACACTTTGCTACAGTGTAAAGTAGTGAGTGTAGCTTGTACAACAGTGTAAATTTGCTGTCCCCTCAAAATAACACATCACACAGCCATTAATGTCTAAACCGCTGGCAACAAAAGTGAGGACAGCATTGAAAATGTCCAAATTTGGCCAAAGTGTCAATATTTTGTGTGGCCACCATTATTTTCCAGCACTGTCTTAACCCTCTTGGCATGGAGTTCACCACAGGTTGCCACTGGAGTCCTCTTCCACTCCTCCATGAGGATGTCACGGAGCCTTTACCCTCAGCTTCTTTAGCAAGGCAGTGGTCGTCTTGGAGGTGTGTTTGGGGTCGTTATCATGTTGGAATACTGCCCTGTGGCCCTGTCTCTGAAGGGAGAGGATCATGTATTCAGTATGTCACAGTACATGTTGGCATTCACAGTTCCCTCTGAACTGTAGCTCCCCAGTGCCGGCAGCACTCATGCAGCCCCAGACCAGGACACTCCATCCACCATGCTGGACTGTAGGCAAGACACACTTGTCTTTGTACTCCTCACCTGGTTGCTGACACACACGCTTGACACCATCTGAACCAAATAAGTTTATCTTAGTCTCATAAGACCACAGGACATAGTTCCAGTAATCCATGTCCTTAGTCTGCTTTTCTTCCACAAACTGTTTGCGGGCTTCCTTCTGGGACGACGGCCATGCAGACCAATTTGATGCAGTGCATGGTGTATGGTCTGAGCACTGACAGGCTGACCCCCCACCTCTTCAACCTCTGCAGCAATGCTGGCAGAACTCAT
>NC_060167.1:37649878-37679213 GCF_021292245.1 Micropterus dolomieu
TGTGTGGCCACCATTATTTTCCAGCACTGCCTTAACCCTCTTGGCATGGAGTTCACCACAGGTTGCCACTGGAGTCCTCTTCCACTCCTCCATGAGGACGTCACGGAGCTGGTGGATGTTAGAGACCTTGTCCTCCTCCACCTTCTGTTTGAGGATGTCCCACAGATGCTCAACAGGGTTTAGGTCTGGAGACATGCTCGGCCAGTCCATCACCTTTACCCTCAGCTTCTTTAGCAAGGCAGTGGTCGTCTTGGAGGTGTGTTTGGGGTCGTTATCATGTTGGAATACTGCCCTGTGGCCCTGTCTCTGAAGGGAGAGGATCATGTATTCAGTATGTCACAGTACATGTTGGCATTCACAGTTCCCTCTGAACTGTAGCTCCCCAGTGCCGGCAGCACTCATGCAGCCCCAGACCAGGACACTCCATCCACCATGCTGGACTGTAGGCAAGACACACTTGTCTTTGTACTCCTCACCTGGTTGCTGACACACACGCTTGACACCATCTGAACCAAATAAGTTTATCTTAGTCTCATAAGACCACAGGACATAGTTCCAGTAATCCATGTCCTTAGTCTGCTTTTCTTCCACAAACTGTTTGCGGGCTTCCTTCTGGGACGACGGCCATGCAGACCAATTTGATGCAGTGCATGGTGTATGGTCTGAGCACTGACAGGCTGACCCCCCACCTCTTCAACCTCTGCAGCAATGCTGGCAGAACTCATGCGTCTGTTTCCCCCTCTAGATATGACGCTGAGCATCTGCACTCAACTTCTTCAATGTTGTCACATGAAAAAATATAATCAAATATCTACAAAAATGTGAGGGCTTACTTGTGTGAGATACTGTATATTGTGTGTCGGAATTCAGCTTAAAATTACCAGGATATGATATTTGGTCCATACCACCCAGCCCCATATGTTTTCATATTTTTATTGAACACACCGGTTGACCCTCCTTTGGCAGCAATAACCTCAACCAAATGTTTCCTGTAGTTGCAGATCAGACTGTAACAACTGCCAGGAGGAGTTTTGGACCATTCCTCTTTACAAAACTGTTTCAGTTCAGCAATGTTTTTGGGGTGTCTGGTGTGAATCGCTCTGATGAGGTCATGCCACAGCATCTCTATCGGGACTGAGGTCAGGACTCTGACTGGGCCACTCCAGAAGGTATATTTTCCTCAGCTGGAGCCATTCTGTTCATTTACTTCTGTGCTGTGGGTCTGTTGACCTTCAATTGGTGGACGGATGGCCTTACATTCTCCTGCAACATTTCTTGATAAACTGTGGAATACATTTTTCCGTTGATGATAGCCACCTTCGAGGTCCTGAGGCAGCAAAGCAGCCCCAAACCGTGATTCCCCCTCCACGATACTTCACAGTTTGTATGAAGTTTTGATGTTGGTGTGCTCTGCTTTTTTTCCTCCACACATAGTAGGGCTGCAAAGTTAATTGAATATTGATAGCGATTACGATTTTAGCATCCCACAATAATATCATAACAATATCACTGTTTAAAATGCATGCTCTGCTCCTGGAAAACTCTCTTAAATAAAACACCCTGCACATACTGCTGATCATAAATCAACAAAAAAACAGTTCAAACAGAGGCAGGCAAAACGCTCTGATTCTGAAATGCTCATAGGTAGAAGCACAAAAAGGACAAAATAACAACAAGCCAACAATGTGCTCAGCTTCTGAAATGCGTCTAAGTTAACGCTGTGCCGAGGACGGGACATGGTGCGACAACCATGGTGCAGCAGTAGCCGGAGTCAGTGGACTTCGTGTAAAATGTTATTTATATTTTGCATCTGAAAGATGATGCAAAAATTTGTAAATTAGCAGAAATGCAGCACATCATAGATGTAAAAACAGTTGCCTTGCCAGCCTAAAATCAACTACTAATCAACTTAACTTTGGTTTCATCTGTACACAGAATATTTTGCCAGTAGTGCTGTGGAACATCCTGGTGCTCTTTTGCAAACTTCAGACGTGCAGCAATGTTTTTTTAGACAGCAGTGGCTTCCTCTCTGGTGTCCTCCCATGAACTTCATTCTTGTTCAGTGTTTGACATATCAGAGTCATCAACAGAGATGTTGGCATGTTCCACAGATTTCTGTACGTCTGCAGCTGAAACTCTAGGATCCTTTGTAACCTCATTGATCATTCTGCACTGTGCTCATGCAGTCATTTTTGCAGGACTGCCACTCCTAGGGAGAGTAGCAACAGTATTGAACTTTCTCCATTTATAGATAACATGTCTTAACGTGGACTGATGAACATCAAAGCTTTAAGAGATACTTTTTTTTAACCCTTTCCAGCTTTATGCAAATCAACAATTCTTAATCTTAGGTCTTCTGAGAGCCCTTAATTTCAAGGCATGGTTCACATCAGGCAATGCTTCAAGAGAATAGCATAATCAAAATTGGTCTGTGTTTTTTATCGGGCAGGGCAGCTCTAGCCAACACCTCCAATCTCATCTCATTGATTAGACTCTTGGTTGGATGACTCCTCACTCCAATTAGCTTTTGGGGAAGTCGTTAGCCTAGGGCAGGGGTATTCAGTTAAAATTCAAATAGGTCCAGTTAGAGAAAATTTCAAGAAGCAAAGGTCCCGGACATCATAACGACAAACTTTTTGATCATCACGAGAAGATTAGAACACGTGCCATTGGTCTGTGAGTTTCCTGTGCCGCTAAACCAGTACAGTAAATGCTAGAAAAGCTGTGCGGCATAAAACAGAAACACTCGGTCATAAGGTTGTAATTCCTAACAACCGGGGTCCGTAGAGGACGGTAGCTGGTTCCAGACACGGACTGCGGTTCGCCAATTAGTGACGTCTGGCCTAGGGGTTCACATACTTTTTCCACCCTGCACTGTGAAAGGTCCAGTATGTAAGATTTAGTGGCATCTAGTGGCGAGGGTTGTGAATTGCAACCATCTGTCCAGTCTACCACTGCCCCCTAACCTTTCAAAGAGCAGTGGACGGCTACGGTGGCTGACACAGCACAAAAGGTGTCTCTTCTGAGACAGCAGAGAGTGGCCAGTCAAGAAATGAGGTTTCCTTAAGTAGATATATTAAGAAATTATATTTACTTAATTATACAGTAACACCATATGTTATTGTGACTTTGCCACTGACCTATAACATGGAAAATGTAAACCAAGAGTGTGAAACGAGCCTTGCGACTGAGCTAACCAAACAACATGTTGATGTAAATCAATATTATGGCTTATATTCTCATCCACCATCTGATGGTTGGAAGTATTGCTCCGATGCAAAACTTATTTGCTGACCCCTGCAGTATATTTTTACTACTACTTCTTCTTCTAACGTATGTGTTCAACATAGTGATGAGCGTCTGCACTGCCTGAATTCTACCAGAAGTAGAATGTACATTCACTACATTCATGTTCTACCAGAACAAAAACGTACTGATGAAACGCGCTCTGTAGCGCTGTTTGTCCGTTTTCAGCTACTGTAGAAACATGACGATGCAACATGGTGACGTCCTTCGAAGGGGGAGCCCGTGGTTATGGAGATATAAATTCTCATTCTAATGTAATAAAAACATAATGGTTTTTTATGTAAGGTCTTTACACACCACTGAAAACATAGTTATGGATCTTATATTGCATTTCTGTCGATAGATTCTCATAAATATTACACACTGTAAGCAGACTATGTTTGTCTATTGCTGTGACTTTTTATGACCAATTTATGCAGAAATCTAGGTAATTCCAAAGGTATCACATACTTTTTCCTGCAACTGTAAATCTTTAGTCGGGGACTAAATAGACTTGTATTTCTCCATAAAGTATTTGACCACAGCCTCAGTTTTTATTAATTTCCAAGGCAGAGTCCCTTGTGTGGAGCTTAAGCCTGCCTGTTGAAGTAATAGATCATTTCTATAACATTTACTATATCAAAGAATATGAATGGAAAAAGGTTGGATAGCCCTGCAGTAATTTGCATTTAGTCATATTGTGTCTACAGGATGTCCTGTAATGTGTTGAAATGATTCACTTGTTTGCATCACAGACTGTTCAATGAGAAAAGACACCAATAGACAAGCATCATTGTCTTAACGGACAGAACCAGGAACTGACATTGCAGAGACTCTCCAGTATTTACTGACCCTGACCGGCAGGTGGCAGCACTGATCTGGAATCTAGTCTAGTAGTAGTCGTTTGGTCTTGTTTCTGTGGTGTTTAATTGTTCCCAGTGATGCTTTTTCTGTTTGACCGTGTGTACTTCAGGAGTCTATTATATTTGCTGTTTCAGAGAATGTTGTTTTTATTCTGCCCCTCCCCAGCAGGTCAGGACAGGTTGAGATCCAGTGTCAGTGTCATGTGAACGAGTTCCTCTCTCTTCTGTCAGCATTGCCTCTGTCATATTGGAGGTTTCACATTCTTGATGGTCAATACATATGCATATGGATTAAAACTGTTGATAGCTTATAAACTACCCTTTTGTTCAGTATCATCAAACTTGAGCCCACAAACTATCTAGTGTTCCTCCATTGTCAGCAGTGAGCCACTTTGGTAGTTACACCTGTTAGTACGTGATTATAGACCCAGTGCAGTTAACATTTCTGCAACAGGTCCTTAAATGTAAATGTAAATGCTCTGTAATTGTATAGCGCCTTTCTAGTTTTTGCGACCACTCAAAGCGCTTTTACACTACATTGCATTTACTCATTCACACACATTCATACGCTGGGCCTAAGTGCTCAAACGGAAACTAACATTCACACATATTCATACACCGATGGAACAGCCATCAGCCGCCCTTACACCGTATATAGTCACACAAACTTGTGAGCATGTGGTACATACTATGACAATTATTATTATTTTTGCTTTAAAACTTAGCCTCTGTGAAACAAAATACATTTTTATTTCTCCGGCTTTCTCTCTTCCAGGGCGCCCTCTCCTCATTCACTCTCTTTCTCCCTCTCTCAAACCAAAGAAGGCGTCCTGGTATCACTTTTTCCAGCAAAGACTGCATGCCAGATGCCAAGTGAGGATGAATCGATTAATAAAATCATCATTAGCTGCAGCCTTGGTAGAAAAGCAGTTGCAATATGAGAAGCATTGTTCACATATTTGCCTGGGTCAGATCAGGGCCTGATATGTAGGCAGGTAGGTAGATTTATTTTGTCACAATATAATAATAATAATAATAGTAATAATCTTTATTTGTAGAGCACTTTTCAAAAACAAGTTACAAAGTGCTTTAACAAAGACAAATAAATACCCAAAAGAAAATACAAAAACAATACAAGATAAAAGCATGAAAACATTGAAAAGACTAAAATACACGTTTAAGATAAATGTAAAATAAGTAAAATAGAATAAAAATAAAAGGGATAAAATAAAGTCAAATAAGATCGGGAAAAGCTCTCCTATAAAAGTATGTTTTAAGAAGGGACTTAAAAGAGTTCACTGACTCAGCCGACCTGATTTCCTGGGGCAGGCTGTTCCAGAGCCTCGGGGCCCTGACAGCAAACGCTCTGTCCCCTTTAGTTTTCAGTCGAGACTCTGGAACAGACAACAGACCTCTGCCCGAGGATCTCAAGGTACGTGCTGGTGCGTATGGGACTAAAAGTTCAGAAATATAACAAGGCGAGAGGCCATAAAGAGCTTTAAAAGTGATCAATAGAATTTTAAAGTCAATTCTAAATCATACTTGGAGCCAGTGTAATGGAGCTAAAATAGGAGTAATGTGGTCATATTTCTTTGTTCTGGTTAAAAGCCTGGCAGCTGAGTTCTGGACAGTCTGGAGTCGATCAGTAGATTTTTGGGTTAAACAAGTGAAAAGGCTGTTGCAATAATCCAGGCGTGATGAAGGTGAAATTGAATTTGTAACTCCCTTCTGCTACATAGCAGACAATTTACATTCCTATGGAAGCAATTATAAAAATGGTAAACAGACTATATCCAATGGAGCAGTGCTGAGGATGAATTAGAGTTTAAGAGTCTGATAGCTTGGGGGAAAAAGCTGCTCTGCAGTCTGGTGCTGTGGCAGCTGAAACTTCAATATCTCTTCCCAGAATGCAGCAGGGTGAACAGGCTGTGGCTGGGTGGGTACTGTCCTTTAGTATCCTTTGGGCTCTACGTAGGCACCTCACCTCACCGATATCACTGATGCTCGGGAGATGGGTACCAATGATCATCCCTGGCCGACAGCAGAATACCATCTTTGTTTCAAATTTCAAATTTGCATGCGGTGTTTTGTTAAAATCAGGCGGCATATCAGTTTAAAAATGTTGTCAAACAATGAAATGAAAAACAAGACGAGTAATGAATATTCACTGCAGTTCTTCTTCTGTCATGCTGAGCCACAGTGTAAACACAGGTTTGTATCACGATGGCAGCTACAGCTCCACCTCGACTCGTCGAGTTGTGTATAGAAGCACTTTGCATTACCATTATTTTAGTTTGAGGCCGCTGGCTTTGCTGTTTTGCCTGGCCAACTAAGTAACATACAACGCTCGCAATGGCAAAACGCTAAAGGCTACTGTGTTATAACACTGAGTTTGTCTGCTTTGTCGTCCTCCTCAGACTCCCACTCTGTTGCTGACTCCCAGTCCTCTGCTGTCTAACATCCACTTCTGGAGCACGCTCAGTCCAGTCGCTCCCCTCAGCCCAGCCACACGTCGCCAGGGAGCCCACCTTTTCCAAGTCAGTACATTAGAGTATACCTTCTTTCTGCTCTCATCAGTATCATTTCATTACTCTGTATTTGACTAATGCGTCCTAACACTCCACTCTGCTCTGTCCCAGTTTCCTTCAGTCCTCACCCCTCAGTTCCAGATCCCTGTACACAGTATGGATGGGACCAACACACCCGGCCCCATTTCCCCAGACCCCCAGAAGACATAGGATAAACCCCCCACAGCACCACTGCATTTGGACCCAGCCAGCCAGACACCGTCCCCACTCCTGCTCTCACATCCAGGACAGTTATGTGGGAGCTCATTGCCATTCCTCATCACTCCGGTGCTTTAAAGTTCACTGCCACAGAACTTACACTACACTCAGACGTGTGGAGAGAGGATCTGATATGTTGGCAGTCCAGGTTTGATGGATGAGGGTAACACATTCGGTTTGTTTCACAGCATTTACACCCTGCAGATGATCTCCTGTACTCACACACACTGATGCCATTGTTGCTTATGCACTTTTCTTTCATTTTGTCTGGCTTTTTGGGATCCTCAGTCACAACAATTCAAAGGAGGGAGGAATTTCCATAGCAACACTTGGTGCATGTGGATTGGACTCTCAGCAGTGACAATCTGCTTCATACTTGGAATCAGAGACCAGTGGGATTGCAGATACCTGAATCTTTCCTTTTATATAATTTCCTTCTTCTAGCAACAGTGTTACTGCCAAAAGATGCGTTTTATGTTGTCAGTGTCGAATCTGCTTTCTCCTCCGCTGACAATGATTCTGCTCCTTTCTGCGCTTTGTCCTTAATTTTTCCTCTCGTTGTAGAGTAGTGCTTGAACTTGATAGTGCGCATGTTTACCTGCAACTCGTTTATCTTTCCCCAGCTCTCCACCTCGCCTCACCTGCCTGAGTGTGTACTATTTGCTGCTCTGAAGTGTTGGCTGACTATAGCCATATCCCACAGGACTTTTACCTTGGCTGTCTTATCATAACATATGGCCATAATCCAAGCTGAACCTTGAATCATGCCTCTATGTAACTGTTCTAATGCATATATACAGCAGAGTAGCCCTTAAAGCCAGTGTGGCCTGGTCTGCCTCCAGCCACTGAACTTTCAAGTGGGAGTGAAAGAAAGTGAAGCCATAACCCGTTTTGTGCATCAACTCTGCAAGCAACAGCACACAAATCATGTTTTTGTTTCTGCAGCCCTACATTGTTAAAGGCAGCCGTCCTGTTAGTGACTCTTATTTACAGATTTACTGTACAGTAAATATGTGGCTAGCAGCTGCTTAGCACAAAGACTGGAAACAGCTGGGCTGGTTCACAAAATCCCCCTACCAGCAGCTCTAAAGTTAACTAATTATCATGTTGTTTCTTGTGTGTTTAAAAGTGTGAAAAAGTGTAAAAACATCAATTTACTATTGTATGTGCCAGAATTTTTTATGGCTGGGAGCAGAGACTTATTGGAGTCTCAGTTGGTCTCCTGATAACTGCTCATGGACAAGAAATAGTTCCAGCACACCCATAAAACCACAAATTGTTATTTTTATACTGAAGGAGATCTTACAGGTTAATTAATGAACTTCAGAGGTGTCGTTAGGGCCAGGCTAGCTGTTTCCCCCCCCCCCTTTTCCCACTGCTAAGCTAGGCTAAGCTAACCAGCTGCTGGTTTCAGCTACCTATTTTACAATACAGACATGAGGGTGGCATCGTTCTTCTCATGTAACATTTCGCAAGATTAGGTGTATTTCCTTAAATGTTGAGCTATTCCTGAAAGTAGAATTTGAACTAAAGCCAGACCTTGTGAGGCAAAGTCAGGGCCGTTCTGTCTGTGGCTTATGATTATATGGATGGCTGTTGCTTGCAGCACCAGAGCAGTTGTTTATCACTGACTGAACCTCCGAATCTTACAGGCTAGACTCTTAACAGTCTAGCCTTAACCTTTGCCTAGCCTTAGCCATATGAAGTACATCAACCTTTAATCCCGAGGACTGTAGAAACCTCCTGGAACACTGAAGCACCTTCTTGCCCAAAAACCCATAAACTCCTGTAGATCATCAGCCATGAAAGGTTTACATCTACTTTTGTAAATGACTTTGAAGCCATAAGTCTGAGACAGACTGAATAGCAAGATCCCACAAATCTACACTGTTAAATGTAGAAATTGTACATCACACTTGTTTACATGATACTTGGATAGAACACGCTTAGGTGTTTCTTTACCAAAGTGTCCCTTTCTAACCCAGGGATGGATGACCAGCGAATCTTGGGGGGGTGGGGGTGGTCATACTCATTTATACTCACCTAACAACAGACATTTGCTGTCCGTCACATTGATATATACGGTGCCTTACCACAGCCAAGCCCAGGTTTATCTCCCAAAAGTGGATGGAGTTCTATTTAACAGTATGTACAGAACTAACAGCGTTCCTGTTTGTCTTTATGCCATATCTTTGTGCACACCAAACCAGAGCCCCAGAGGTTTGGAGTACACTGCAGCTCTGCCACAGCTTACGTACTGCAGGACCTTAACAGTGCTGCAGTGTTCTTCAGGATGCATATCTGTATATAGACAGCAACATGGGTTAATATGCAGCATGTAAATCTAATCAGGCCATGTTTTATAGTTTGTCTCTTTCTAACCTGTTTATAAATGTTTACTCCGAAAATATATATATACATATAAAACCTGTTTATTATGTTTTGTGTAATCTCCTTTAATTTTCCTGTAACACCAATAGATTATAAGATTAATTTCTATTTTTGTAACGGCCAGATAGATTTCTGCTATTTTGGGTTTTCTGATTTTGCGGTCTCTTGTGCATGTTTCTTTCTGTTGTGTTCGGCAGGCGGCTGCTCCATTGTGGCATTGGCTACTTTTGGGAATCAAAGCCTTATGGGGAGAAATCTAAATCTATGTTTTATATGTAAAGTGTTTTGATATAGTGTTGATATTGTACATGCAGATGTTGTGATGGAACGTTTGCACTCAAAATTTTGGGGTTCCTGTAATATTGGATTCTGTCACTTTTCTATAACTCAGATTTCCTCTTTGAAGAAATGTTGAATTTTGCTTACTCAGAAATGTATATTTTCCCAAAGGGAAGATAAAATTATGCACTTAGTATTTTATACAGTAAATCTAATATTTTACAATATATATCAAGTGATATACAGTACAGTGATTTATGATTAGGCACTACCACACAATATTTATTTATTTGAATTTATAGTAGAGCCCAATATAATTGGTAGCTCATATTGCATTTTTGCAGTAACTTTGGTGAAAAACTATAAAATATCCAGATAAAAACCCCAAAGCCCTGAAACTTTCCTCCATCAAGTCTTCTAGGACTTGTTTGCATATAGCTTCATTTCTGTCTTCTGATGGTGTTTTTCCCTTTAGCTTACCTTGAAATGACCGTTCTGGCTTTGTTCTGTCCAGTTTTCTATTTGTTTGATGCTTTTTCAAATGTTTACAAGCTGCTTGTCTTAAGTGGCGTATTGATATGTGAGCGGCGTAGAGGAAGTGTTTCTAATGGAAGAGAAAGGTGAGACCAATAATACATGATCTCTAACTGACCACGTGTCTGTGTTCTGTCATTACATCGGCTCTGTTCAAGAAGCACCCAGTCCTCTGCTGTACAACATCACACAAGGAGCTCTTACACAGTCTGATAGGAGCAATCACATATGACATAAACATGATACAAGACTTCTACCTCCACAGTCCATTCACATTCAAAGTGAAAAGGCAATGCTTTATCTTTAACATATCTTTTAATCAAACTGCAGCTGAGTTGTAATGTGCTGCAAGAGGTGTAAGTCATGTAGTGGTTGTCCATTAAGCTGCATGTTGATCATCAGGCTTGTCTTTAGGTCAAAAATGTTCAGTTTGAGGAGGCCAGAATAAAGCTCCTATTCCAACACCAGGGTCAAATGTGGGTATGTCAGCTTGTTCTGCACATGCTCCCTTCCTGTCCTCAGCAGAGGCATTTGATCATTTGTCCTCTGGTCTCCCCCTCAGATCATGAGCCTTCTGTATTTGGCTTGTCCTCCGTGGCTGTGTTTTCTTTAGATGAATCTGAGGGGTAAACAGTGTTGATTAGTTTGATTTGCAGTAGAGAGATAAACACAAGAGAACTGACATCCACAGGCTATAGAGCTTTAACAATAGATACCTACAGGAGGAAAATCAAATGGTTGCGCACATTCACGTGTTTTATTAAATGAAATTTGCAATTGCCAAATATATGATGTGTCACTAGCGAAGGGCGGGAGCAGTGAACACACGGGTAAGTAGGAGATAAATAGCCGAACAACAGCAATAAACAGCAGACATAAGAAAACAAGTGAGGGAGAATGAAAAAGCCAAGCAAAACAAGTAAACAACACAGCACAGCCATGAGAAGGGAAATAACAATAATTCAAATTAATAATTTATTGACATGCATAAACAATAATGTAACTACCTGTTGACAACCATGGACAACCTAAATTTGTTTGTGTGTGTGTGTCTATGTTTTCTGTCTGGGTGTGTGGGTATATAAGCCTGTCATGGGTTGAAAGAGTGGGACGCCACAACAGCCCCAGCAGCCAGGGCACCCTGCAACCCTCCCAGAGCGCAAAGGACTCAAGACCACATGTCCCAGGAAAAGCCCCGCCCGCCCCAAGGGAGAACAGCAGAGAGCCGTGCCGAAAGTCCCCCAGCCCAGCCTTCCAGTTCATGAGTATAGTTTTCTTGCCGATGCATAGGGCAGTGAGAAGCATGTATGATGCTCCAGTACAGCACGCAGAGTGATGGGGAAACGGGGATGGGGTACCTTAACCAAAATGATAGGTCTTCACATATCTTCTGCCAGAACTTTTGGACAGGTACACTTAGCCACATAGCATGCATGTAACTATCAGAGATGTTGCCTGAACAGTTCAGACACGTTTGACTGAATAAGACCTATTCTGAACACACTTTGTTCTGTAGTCTGTTCTGTGGAGAGTTTTATACTGTATGAGTTGCAGATTGGGATTTTTAATCATTCTAAAAGTATTTAGTCAAGTAGTTTTGGTCAGGACCACTGTATAGATCTGTGTCTCACTTGAAGAATGGGAGAGAGATTGAACCATCTGTTTTCAACAGTAACATGTTTATCTTTGATAATAGCATTGGGGGCGAGAGTTTAAGAAAGTCTGTTATCATTGGAGGTAGATCTAAGTCCATTTTGTTATACTTAAATCTTGCCCGAATTATGGATTTAAACTGTTGATTTTCAAGAAATGTATAATTGCTAATTCCATATTGTGCCACTAGATCCTGGAATGGAATAAGGTCACTACCCTGGATGACATGCTCTAGATTTTTTTATCTCTTTATCATACCACAATGGGGAATTTAATGTTTTCTCATTTAGGATGATGTCAGGATTGTTCCAGATTGGAGTAAGTCTGCATGGGATAGGTGAAGACCCAGATATTTTGAGAAATTCCCACCAGGCTGCCAGGGAAGTGCTTATGTTAATGCTTTTAAAGCCGGCATAATGTTTGATACTGGAGCTGATGAATGACATATCAGAAATTATATTTTCCTTACAGAATGTTTGTTCTATGTTCATCCATGAGTTGTCCAGTGGGCTCTGATTGATCCATTTTGAGGTATATTGTAGTCTGTTAGCCAGGAAGTAATGAGAAAAAATTGGTAGTTCTAAACCAACACAATTTAGCTATGACAGTTCTGACAGCCTGGAGGAAATATTGACACCCAGGTATTTAGTATGTGTGGAAATCACACATTGCAGGTAAAATTATGGATTTACTCCAATTTAAGAACTAGTCTGAGGTGGAAGAGAAGTTTGTGAGTTTAGGAGGAAATGTAATACATCGTCTGCATAAAGGCTTATCTTGTGGTTTACATTTTCTGTTTGAATTTCTTTAATATTTTTATTTTGTCTGATAGCAGCTGCTAGTACTGACAGAAGCTCTTGGGGAACTGTATAATGTTTTAATCCAGTCCATGAAGGATTGTCCAAATCCAAATTTATATAAAGTAGCGAATAGAAATTTCCCATTCACCCTACTAAATGCTTTCTCTGCATCTAAAGAGACAACTGTAGTTTCCAAGTTATGAATAGTGGCGTAGTCCATTACATTAAGTAGCCTGCGTGTATTGTTGGTGGAGTGCCTACCCTAAATAAATCCTGTTTGGTCAGGGTGTATTATACAGGGAGTGACCTTTTCTAGGGGTCTTGCCAGGGCTTTGCAGATGATTTTAAGATCTGTGTCAATCAGTGATATTGGGCGATAACTGGATGGATGTGTTGGGTCTTTGTTTACAAAGCTGGCTGATATTAGCAGAGTTCATTCTTGGGGACAATATGCAACTTCACCTGATTTGCATTACCATCCTATAAAATGTGGGCACAAGTGTTCCCCAGAATTCCTTGTACAATTCAGCAGGAAAACCATCTGGCCCAGTGGCTTTATTATTCATCATATGTAAGAGGGCTTCATGGAGTTCCGCCATTGAAACATCCAGAGCCCTGATCTGTTCATCATCTAAACTTGGCAAATCTATGTTGTCCTGATTGTTCCTCACTACTAAATATTTCACGGTCGATTGTTTGTGGTATTATAACAAAGTGGAAGCGACTGGGAACAACAGAAACTCAGCCACAGAGTGCCTCACACGCTGAGGCACACAGTGCGCAGAAGTCGCCAACTTTCAGTCAATTTGGATTAGCTCTAGAAAGGGGCGTAGAGAGCTTCATGGAATGGGTTTCCATGGCCGAGCAATTGCATCCAAGCCTTACATCACCAAGAGCAATGCAAAGCGTCGGATGCAGTGGTGTAAAGCATGTCGCCACTGGACACTAGAGCAGTGTAGACGTGTTCTCTGAAGTGATAAATCATACTTCTCTGTCTGGCAAGCCGATGGACGAGTCTGGGTTTGGCGGTTGCCAGGAGAACGGTACTTGCCTGACTGCATTGTGCCAACTGTAAAGTTTGGTGGAGGGGGGATTATGGTGTTGGGTTGTTTTTCAAGGGTTGGCTTTGGCCCCTTAGTTCCAGTGAAAGGAACTGTTAATGATTCAGCATACCAAGACATTTTGGACAATTTCATGCTCCCAACTTTGTAGAAACAGTTTGGGGATGGCCCCTTCCTGTTCCAACAAGACTGCGCACCGGTGCACAAAGCAAGGTCCATAAAGACATGGATGAGCGAGTTTGGTGTGGAGAACTTGACTGACCTGCACAGAGTCCTGACCCTAACCTGATAGAACACCTTTGGGATGAATTAGAGCGGAGAATCCTGACCTCACAAATACACTTCTAGAAAAATTTTATAAAATTCCCATAAACACACTCTAAACCTTGTGGAAAGACTTCCCAGAAGAGTTGAACTGTTGTGGGCCAACTCCATATTAAAACCTACAGATTAAGAATGGGATGTTATTAACCTTAAAGGTAGGTGACCCAAAAGTTTTGGCAATATAGTGTAAGTATTTATAAAATTCTCTGAAGGTATTATTTATTTCTTTTGGGTTTCAGTCATATTCCCAGCTGAGTCTTTTGTGGAAGAAGTTATTTTTTCATTATTCACTTTGCAAGGAATCTGCTGGATTTATCACCATGTTTAAAGTTCTCCAAGTGTAGTTTTTGCAACTGCAACTGAGTCTTTTTATCAATAATTTCTTTTAATTCAAGTTTTCATTTTCTCAGCTCTTTCAACATACGTTCCTGTGGGGAGGCAGACTGGGCAGCTTCTAATGTCTATTTTTCTTTCTAGCTCTTTTTTTTCTCGGCTATTCCGCCAGTGTATGAATGTGTGTGAATGGTGAATGCAGATGTAGTGTAAAAGCGCTTTGAGTGGTCGAAAAGACTAGAAAGGCGCTATACAAGAACGGAGCATTTACATACTTGAAATTTAAAATACAAGTACAGTAAAATAAATAAATATTATCTAAGTTTTCAATGTCGTAGTGTTTTCTGTTTTGTTACTTTGGTTGCTGCACACATCAGAACTGTAGGACTGCCCTACAAAGGCAGAGAGCAGTAGTTACAGAGCCTGTTGACATAATACATATTTTGTGCTATAGAAGAAGCTGTACTGGATTGTTATTCCCAAAGTGTGTTACTGGAATTTCATTCACTTTCTCCATACTGTATGTGTCTACCTGATGTGTGTTTACCTGTGTGGCAGTTTCTGTGGATGTGCTGGACATAGAGGAACAGCAGGAAAAGGCTGAAGCCCATGAATGACGCTATTGTAGAAGACAACAGAAAGGCGTAACTGCCCTGACTGTGGATCACCTGCAGGAAGAAATACAAACACACACACACACACACACACACACACACACACACACACTCTTTGGGTTTCTAATCTCTCACAACTCTGCAATCAACAGATTGCCATTTAGCCTAAGAACAGGTTTTAATGGCAGCTTCATTTATTCAGACACAGCAAGTCCAACAACCGAGGTCGAGGTCAGTGTTTCCACACACACAATAACCCAGTGCGTTTAATACATGCAAGCTGACAGCAGTGCAGGTAGACGCTCCCCTGGTGTCCCGGATTGTGGACTGGCTCACTGGTCTGCCACAGTATGTTAGACTGCAGGGCTACATATGTGACACACAGGGCACGGTCTGGTCACCTTTTCTGTTTACACACTACACCTCGGACTTCAGATACAACTCCACATCAATGAAGGGAAGGAGGGGGAGTACAGAGGTATAGTGGACTCATTTGTTGAGTGGTGTGGGCTGAACCACCTGTAGCACGGGTACGACTAGGGCTGGACAATAAAACACTAACAATAATTACTGCAATATTTTTTTTTTCAATAACAATATAACAAATGTTCAATAAATGTTGGATTTTATTCACTTGAATCATACACAAATTATGATTTTTTTTATTAAGATGTTTACTGAAAGGACTGAAAAAAACTTTTACTTAATTTACGCATGCATATTTGTTGACAAAGATTTTATCATAATTGTTTTGAATGTTCTACCTCAGATTTGTGAAGTTATCCACTGTTTGGCATCAAGTGTTTGTTCTGACCATGAACAAGAGTTTAAGCCACAATTAACCATCAGGTTTCTTCAACTTTCACTCAGGAACAAAAATCTGCCTTTAAACTTGAAAAAAAGGATTTGATAACTTATCATGATAATTATTGATATCGAAAGATATGAAACTTTTTATTGTGATAACATTTTTGGCCATATCGTCCAGCCCTAGGTATGACAAAGGGGTTTGTGGTGCTGGGAAACACCCTCATGCCTATTTCCATCCAGGGAGCGTATGTGAACACTGTTCAGGACTACCTGGGACTACACCTGGACAACAAGCCAGATTGGGTTCCGGTTATACAATATCTGCAGTACCATGCCGAGGATGTTCTACCAGTCTGCAGTGGTCAGTGCTGTGGTGTGCTGGGACAGCAGGGTGAGGGCAGTCGATGCCAAGAGAATCAACAAGCTCATCAGGAAGCTGCGGAGCATCAGACACTGACTCTCAACCTCTCCATGATGTGATGGTCATGCAGAGGAGCACCTTCAGCAGCAGAGCGTTACCACCACGATGCACAACAGGAAATCCTTCCTGTGGCAATCAAACTTTACAACTCATCTCCTCGTGTGGAGAAACGGACAGCAAACGCATGGGGTGCTGAGGTGGTTCCAGCCTCCGCTTCAGCTGCTTTGTTTAATCTTTCTCTCTGGATTACTTTGTCGATTACAATCATTAAAACTCTCTGATTTACGAGAAATAATGGGACATTATGTGCCATATCATGGACATAATAATTTAACATTCTAAATTAACCTTATGCACTTACCTCTCTGTGAGATTTGACGCCACTTCTGATACACATCTACATGCAGCCCACCAAGTATGACCTCACTGTTAACCTAATTATATTCGTAAGGATTTCGTATATTTTATATTTGGACCTTATTGATATTTTATATTTTACAGTTGCACTAAGATATCAAAAGAAACAAGCAATATGCAGAAATAACCCTAATAAGAATCATGTAAAAATATGAAATGTGTAAGCATTGGTTTGAATTTCATTATTACTGTAAATAAAATGACATTCAAGAAGAAAGGTCACTCCTGAAAAATGTCTTACAGATCCAACGAGCACCTGCAGCATCATCTCTCCTGTGCTGGCACTGGTCACCAGGACAGTTGTGGCACAACCTTTAACACACAAGGGATAGGCAGTAATTATTTACAGTTACAGAGGAGTAAAAATGACAAATACATTGAATAAGAAATAGGTATGTACTGCAGTTTTCCCCATCGACACTTACTAGTGGTGTACAAAGCTAAGTTAATTGCTACACCCGCTACTTATGTTGGCTAGCTCCAAGATATTTAGCTTTTGCAAACAAATAGAGATATATTTCTCACAGCTAGCTAACATCAGTATCAGGTGTAACAATACAAGTCAGCTCAGGTCAATGCAAATAAATAAAAGTTGAAATGCAGAAATACATAAATACATGTAGTTCCTGATTCATTACCAACACTGATCTATTATTAATAATTATTAATTTAATTATTTATTTATGATTTCAGCTTTTGTTTATTCTATTTACTAATATCCACATAAAAATGTAATCTACATGCTTTTTGATGAAGAAGTCATTCTTGGTTTTCCACATGCAGCATGTGACTTCCAAGTTGAGTTAATGCTGAGAGAGAGTGTGTGTAAGTGTACCTTTGTAGTCTAGTAGGTCCTCTGTATAGGCCAGCATGGAGGGGAATACACTGCTGATGCAAAGTCCCAACACACAAGTACCGATGAAGAGAAACACACAGCTGGTGTAGAAGATCATCAACAGGCACTGCACCAATATGACACCCACCTGAAAGAAACACAGTGAGTAAGAGGATGACCACGACTTAACTGATGTCTGGATCTGCTGTAAACATCCAACTGACCACTGATACTTGCTCTCGAAAGGAAACAGTGAGCCAGTGAATTAGAATTAACATCTGTTATCCACTGGAGCACCTGCTTAGATGAGGCTGATGTTAGCACAACCTCTGGCCTCAGTGGCGTTGTCGTGATCTAGGAATTTCAGCGCCAAGTCAAGTTGCACCTCCTGATTGAGTCTACTGCTGCGGTGAGTCGACCGGGTGCTGTTTTGGGCTGTAGCAGCTCACCTGCCCTGACAAAAGCGATTTCCCTCTGGCTGTGGACATACTTGTTGATGGCACAGAGCCTACGCGTAACCCATCTGATGACCTTTTTTTCCATCACGCTGACCCTAGCAGTCCCTCACGTACTCACCGACGCGGAAAGTATAATCTTTGCTTTACAGATGTACAGATACGCTCCCATCTTGTCCATGCTCCCTGCTGCCGCATGCCCACCATACTGCTGGTCTGTTCCTCCTCAACACCTGCCTGCACTTCCTCCAGGACTAGATGGCATTTGTCGTAGCGAGGTTGTACGTAGCTCCCAATCCCACCGGTCACGTCATCAACGTGCTCCAAAAAAGAACAGCAAAGGACAGAAGATTTCTCCAATAGGCAAATGGTATGGTGTGGGAGGAAACCAATGTGAATGCAGGGAGAGCATGCCATGTCAGCACAGACAGTGTCAGTTATTTCCCCAATATAAATGTGTTCCTATGGAAACACATGTAGGAAGAAACGGAGAAAGGTCCGATTTAGCAGCTGTAACCATTACAGCTTCCGGGCTATCTGACCCCAACAAAACAGAAACACGTGAAAAATCGCAAAGCAAATTCTCTCAGCAAAACTGCCTGTGTTCATCCAAGACCACAAAGGTTCAGGAGTTATGTGCCCTACATGGATGTGTTGCAGGAAATCTATGAACACATGTAGGAGGAAACAGACAAAGTTCAGCAGCTGTAACCATGGATATGATGTGTCCCTTAAACACAGCTCTCCGGCTGCTGAAACCCAGGATCGAACAAGGGACCTTTAGATCTTCAGTCTAAATCTGAGAGCCAAACCAGTGTTAATGTTATCCCTCTGTGCTGTTTACCTTGGACACCACTAGAGGGCAGAGCTCTGTAACAGTTGCTGCTGGTGCTGACTGGACATCAGGCACCTAAATGTATTTCATGATCCAACCACTACCTTTAGTTTAAATAGATTATAGATAATGTAGTGTTTCATCTTAAAAATGAATAAATGATTTAGGAATTCTATCTAAAAATGAGAATGTGTTGACATGACATGACTTGAAGAATAAGAAATGAATGGAGACAAAGTGTTATTTATAGACAGAGTCTGTGGGCTGTCATTAAATGAGCACGAACTATGTTGGGTTTCAGTTCAAAATCTTATTGATTCAAAAGAGTAAATGAGAGAAACAGGCAGACAAAGACAAATAGGGACAATACTCTGCTGCCTTTACTAAGTGTCTAAATCAAGTGATGAGAACGGCAAAGCAGTGAGAACGGCAAAGCAGTTTAGTTGGCTTAAAGATTCTGTTGTCTGTATACCTAACTAATCCTCATCCAAATGATCAGACTGTCATGTGCATTCCCACCCTGTTCCAATATTTGGTTAGAACAGTTATTTTACTGCTGTGCATGAGCTATATTGCTTTTACCAGAAATGACTGCTCAGTGTGACACACATCAATGTGGGAACAACATAAAACCTGATGTTCACCTGTTGAGCTGTTTTTTCATTGTCAACTACTGTAGGGTGGCTTTATCCTTTAAATGTGTCTTCATACCAGACTGAAGGTGAGCAGCCTGGGCGGTGTGTATCTGTAGGACAGGTAGATGAAAGCCAGTCTTCCCACTGTGATGGAGGCCCAGAATATACTGTCCAGACAGCCTGCGGTCTTATGACCCATCAGCAGAGGAGGGGACACTGCGTAGGTGTAGACAAAGCCAGCGTAGGAGCCCTGAAGGACAAGAAACATTTCTTTGATTTAATGAGTTTGCCACTGTGTCTATTTGTTAAGCTGTGGTCAACAACTTCAGCCTGTCAAATCAGCACCATTCAAAGTATGCCAAAATATTAGCAGTTCCTGTTAGCAGTGTACCTACGGAAGTACAGACGTCACTGGGTTACTTTGATACTGAAAAAAATGTATGAACTCATGATTCTCAGGCAAGTTTTGCAAGACAGTGTTTTTCTATGATTTCTGCTATGATGATATTCCAGACATTTATACACAATAGACATCAGACATCCTCGGAAAAGTGTAACACACTGAACTTCAAAAATATGTGCATCATGTTTCTTTTTAACAGAGTTATACATTTCCCCATATTTTTGACAGAGTATAGAGTTAAATGTTCATATATATAGCAGAAAGTCTCACTATAATCCCATCAGTGATGAAGAGGATGGCCCCTCCCAGAGTGTGGAGGATGAAGAAAGTAGCAGGGCGACCCCGGAGTTTGGCAGGGTTACAGCAACCAAACCACCTCCCGTGACCTGGATAGAAAAGAATGCTGAAAGGTCAGTCATTTGAATGGAGTGGTCACAAACACACACACACATACATGCATTACCTTGACCACTGGACAGAGAGTCTCTGCTGAGCAGACGTGGACTGCTGCTGGAGCAAGGCAGCAGTCTCTCGTGGTACATCAATGTGAGCACTGCTGCTGGCACAGGGAGCTGCCAAGACACACACACACACACACAACACACACACACACACAAAAGGCTATTGTTAATTTAGTTAACAGTCAACACTTCTTGTCAGCTGATTCAAATTGTGACCCTCCCCTCACAAATGTAGAATCCACTGTCTTATCTCGCCTTCTGCTTGAAACAGATCCAATGAAAACAGAAACCCTGTGGTTTCTCTGCTGAGGTGGGAGCTTATCACCTTATCTGAGAGGCTATGTTCAAGCTTATATCTGCCATCTGAAGAAATGCAAACAATTCTGAAAAGGACAAAACTGAATAAATTCTAGTGGCTCTGAAGAGCACATTTCATCAGTCTTGGCTGTGGATAGTGTTGATAGTGCTGTGGATAACACAGTCACACTGTGTTATCCACAGCACTAAGCCAAACGTGCTAACTGGTGCCGCTTAGTACAAACGTATTGGTCCTTACAGAAATGATTGGCAAAACTACAAAAACAAGACCCAGCTGTGACAAACTGTAACCATCTTTTAGTACTGTACATGGCAAAGCATGCAAACTGGACAGAGAAATATTGGTATAGTTTAGAAAAAGATGCAATCTGTCATATATGTCTTGAGTTATCTTTACACATTTCACACAGCTGCAGCTGGTTTCACTTCATCTACAATGCCAACCAGCAGAGTCATTTACATTCATCAATACTAAACATTTGAGCCATTCCTGTATATTAAATAGATTACTTCTACTGGCATGCATAGTATACATTTTATATGACACATGTAATATTGAAGTGAACTCACATTGATGAGAGCCATGATCCAGAAGGCGTACGACACCCTGGTGATGACTACTCCCTCGGTGTGCAGAGGATACTGAGAGATGTTGTGAAGCCCTGCTCCGTGCCCGGCCAGGCTGCTGCGAAGGTGCTGCAGGTCCGGAGAGGAGGATGAGTTTGCGGTCCAGTTTGCACCCACGACACAGCTGTCCTCTGCCAGGAAAGGATCAGCCACCAGTGGACTGACCAGTGCTCCCAGGCCTATGAAGAAATGCAAGCCCTGGGGCGAGACAAGAACATAGATCCAATGTGAGAAGCTAGCAAGAGACAACTAGACCCCCCAGGCCTCCCTCCAAAGCCACTCCCCCAGTGTGCACGGGCAGTGTGCACATTTCATTTGGACAGAATGAAATGACGGGCTTATTACAGTCCTGCTTTCTATGGTTTCTTTACTTCATGAATAAAGTCAATGAAACAGAATTAACTCTTATTATACAGTACACTCACGCTGACATCCTTAGCTGCTTCCTCTCAAACATACAGCACAAACTAACACATTCACAGCCCCCCCACCCCACCTGCAGGAAGATGGCGGAGTCCTTCTGGTACAGCTTCACCAGCTGCAGGTTGGCGATGGTGTCAATAACCCCCATAGCTTTGCCAGCCAGCGCCATGGCGATGGATAACAGCATCACGTGGTTACATAGAGGTATGATGGCAAACACGAGCGAGATGATGAGAGTGCAGGAGAGGAGGGCTGACAGCGAGGACAGGAGTCTGGAGAACACCCACAGCATTACACAGTGTATTTAATACATTTGAGGCTGAGTTTGGGTTTGAGTGAGTGCATTTTCAACACGTTTTTCACCTCTCCTTACAAATACTATTCTTATTAAACTGGTCAGCAATTGAGCTCAACAGTACTGTGAAACAGGAGTTTTACGGTTTGTTGTTGTTGCAGTAAAGTCACCTTGATAGTCTGCTGCTCCACTAACTTTTATTTACCCAGTGAGTTTATCACAGGTGTCCAGCAGCAGTACTCCTCTACATTATCTTCACCTTGTATTCACCTTCTTTCCTGCCAGCTTTCCACTCTCCTTTTAACCTTGTCCTAGATAACTTTTAGTTTGCTGAGGGGACATTTCACCCACAGCCTGTGATACAGGACTAAAAAACATTAAGTTGAGTGGTTGCAATCTTTAGTGGCAATCAGAGGGTATAAATGAGTGGATGATAAATAAATCATAAATAAATAAAATTGAACTGTACCGAACATTCGCTTTTTATTGTAATTAACCTTTTTGTGCTGCTGTAAACCTGTATCTAGGAAGAAAAGAGCATTTCTCCCTAAGATTTGATATTGGATTTTACAAAAGAGTATATGAATTGTGAAATAAACACTTTTAAAGCTGTGTTAGATACGGTTAAATACGGTCTATAGGATACAGGTACAAGGCATTGCATCACTCTGAGTTATACACTCCTTCACTTCAGCCAGCATGGGATTCTTAGCCATGCTAGCGGCGTGGCTCTAGGGATGGCAGTGTTGATCAGTCGGCCCACTACTTTAGTCCAGAATGAAATCTCAACTAATATTTCATGGGTTGCCATGACATTTTGTACAAACATTTATTGTCCCCAGACGATGAATGACTTTTCCGCTGACTTTTCAACCAGACTCACCATAAGATTGACATTTTAGGTTTTGAGTGAAATGTCTCAAGAACTACTGGATTGTCATGAAATTTGCTACACACATTAAACATGCCTCAGGATGAATTGTTTCTGTGAATTTAACAGAAAGCTGAGAGATATTATTTTCAGCACTGACTGTGGTGGCAGAAAATTGATCTGTCTTATATTCATGCTGATAATTTATCTTTAATTTGATTTAATATATCTAACACTGTGTACTTATATCATCTTCTCTGACATTATACTGTCCACTGGGACATGTCAGAAAAAGACAACGGTTTGTTGAAATCCAGTTAGTTGTTCAGTTCTGCACAGGGAAATGTACTACTTCTAAGACACCAAGCTAAGATAATATATAAAATAATGGTAACATGTATCAGACACCTGTCCCTATCCACTTCACACACTCATCTGCACATCAGGTCATGGTTCACTGCTGCTTAGTATGTGAGGTGAGGCACAGACCTGACATTTGAATTTTGCAGATTTGTCAGTCAAATTTAAAACACAATCAACTTGTGTAGAACTCAAATGAACAAACTGTAATAAAGCTCCAATAAGAGGAATCTAAATAGACATATAATATAGATAATATCACAGATGAAAATCCATTGTGTCCAGCCTCTGAATCTTCATTTTCTGGAGTGAGCAGAGCTCTTAAACATTTCCCAGTATTAATTATGTTTATAAGCAATTCTCATAAAATGAGGAAAAGTCATAAAGATTTTGTTAGGTATGTGTTTAAAGGGGTCCTCAGTATCCTAAACATAATATATAACCATTGTTATGTCCTAATAGGGATTCTCTAGGGAGACTGGATTCCTTCAGATATGATAAGGGCCACAAACTCACTGTTGACAATCACCAACACAGTGTCAGGCGCATATTTCAGAGACTGCACTGTTGTTTTGTAGTATTGTCATTTTTAATATCCTAAGGGGAAAGATCCCACCCAGTGCTCACTAACCGCACTCACGTCCTCTTGAAGAGTCCTCCCATGCTGCTGCCCACCATCAGGAAGAACTGCTGGGTGAAGAACACCCAGGTGATCTGCTGCAGGGTGGACTGGGTCTGACACCTCAGGTCCAGGATGGTGGGTCCAAGGAAGGCGATGCACAGACCGAAGCTAAAGAACACACTCCAGTAGGTGAGAGTTTGAGGCCAGTGGCGCTTAAACAGCGTCCAGATCCGCTCGTCCAGCAGCTTCATGTCGGTCCTTCAGATGACGCTAAACAGCTGCTCTTGCATTCAGTCTGAGCTCCGTCAGGACCAACTGCAAAAACTGCCAAAGGACAAAGTCAACACAGCTCTATGAGTCAGCCTGGGCACCAGCCCGGGTAACAGGTTAGTGCCAGGCATGCTACTGACAGACGTGGCGCTGCTTGGCTGAAATCCCAATGTCCCTAATGTCCCGCCCACTTTCTGATTGGTATCTGTTCAGTTTTTCACCGGTGCACAATGACGGGTTTAGTGGGGGAATTAGTACCAAATACTCCAAAGTACAGAAGTGTAGCTAGCCTCTGAGTCTGTAGGTGAAAACACTGACCGTTTTATTTACAGCTGAAAACCAGATGGATGCTGATGTGGGACTTTCACACAGTGTGAATGTTTGTAAAAACAATTTTTGAATGTATTCCCTGGGTAAAACCCCAGATCTACTTTAAACACAGCGGTATAAACCCCACATTGTTACCATAGTAGGCTCTGTCCCTTTATGGGATAGTGTTTTCATAGTTTGTTTGGAATGTCCTTCGCTCAACACGAGGTGAGACCGAGACATATTAACCTGTTGCTTTTATTTAGCATTGAGAGACGTCACGTTTCTAAAAGGTATGATTGGGTGGGGGCGGGGCGAGCACCCAGGAGCAGAGAGAAACGGGAGAAGTAGATGTGAGAGTGGCGAATAGCCACAAACCAAGACCAAGAGTTTTATTTTTTGGGCCCATTAGAGTAACTAATTATAAATAAATTACCCTAAGTTAAGTGTCCCTGAGTTTCCCTCAGTAGTTTTAAAGGTGCAGCCTGACATATCAGTTTTACAGTTTCTGGGGATAGAAGTGGACTGGTGTATGTTTTGGTTTGTTAAGGTAATTTAAGAGACGTCAATTAGAAACCTAAAGGTGACTTATTTCATTTTATTATTTTTTAACTATATTTTTAAAACTTTGGTAAATAAATACTGTCATTTCATATTATTTACCTCTTTATCAGTGTTATAAATAGACACAATTTGAAGCAGAGGATTAACAAAAGCTTAAAAATTACGCATCTGCTTGTTCCTAGAGTATAAAACAGTTGAAAGCAGCACAACCAATAGCCCACTATAGAGTGCAGATTACTGAAAAGAACCCAGGGTGCTGTATCTCATGCTAGCTGATACTGAGAAAGTTCTACATGAAAGTAATTTTTAAAACTGTGAATTATTAAAGTCAAGATACATAGACTGTTTTATTATAGTCATATATTATAGGTTCATTTCTTATTTTTTCTTGCTGTATTTATTTGTATAATTAGTGAAACAATATATTTTACAACATTGATTTGTTATTTATATTTTGAGTGATCATCACAATAACACAGACATCACCAACCCCAGCTGGTTGAGGCAGATGCCCCCTACTCTGAGCCATGGTTCTGCTCGAGGTTTCTGCCTCTTAAAAGAGAGTTTTTCTTTGCCTGTGTCGCCAAGTGCTTGCTCATGTTGGGAATTGTTGGGTCTCTGTAAATAATAGCACAAAGAGTAAGGTATAGACCTGCTCTATAGTAAAAGCGCTATGAGATAACCTTTGTTCTGAATTGGCGCTATATAAATAAAATAAAATTGAATTGAATCTCATTACCTCTCAGTGCTGTGTTGGTTTCAGTCAGCATCTTTCTTTCTACAGGGTTTCTGCGGGTCTTAAAAAGTCTTAAATTTCAAAATCAAAATTTAAGGCCTTAATTCACTGAAGTTTGTGTTCTAGGTCTTAAATAATTTTTATCAGGTCTTAATTTCCCAACATCCATGTGGCGCTACCTCTAATGCTCATTGAAATGATCCCACAACGCTTTAGAATGTTTTTTCCTCCCATGGTGTTCTTTCTTTCTCTAGTCCAAGGGCCTTTCTCAATCTGTCTTCTTGTGTTCTTGTGAAACATCATCTTTTGTGCCCCAAGTACTGTCCCAATACACAAGTTTGCATTTTGGCAAGAACGGTTAAAAATCCTGGAGGAGGATGCATCGGTTGGTAACTTGTGTGAACTTGATGGCAGAGATATCCCAGCATTCATTTCGGCATTCAAGCGAGGGGCTGAAAGAAACTGAGAGGCCAACAGAACGTTTTGTACTATTTTCGTACATTATTTGATCACTAAATCCACTTCTGAGAAGGTTTGAGGCGAGAAATCAACTGTGTAGATGTCGAATATTGGCAGTTTACTTAAAATGACGGCAAATCGAAATGTGTCCGCAACAGTCAGCGGGGGAAGCTAACGAACCAGCCAGCGGGGGGAGCTAACGAGCCTGCCCGCGGGGGGAGCTAATAAACCAGCCCGCGGGGGGGGGAACTAACGAGCCGGCCGGCCAGATCAGATCACAGAGCCCTCAGACATGCAGACCGCTACAGCCAACAGAGCAGAGGAAAAGATGATACAACAAATAATTGCTGTTATTCTGTCATTACATTCTGAGTAATTTTGTAAGATTTTAACTTAAATCAAGAGACTTCTTGATGATGTACAGAAAAATGGTGATGTACAAAAGGGGACTGTCTTTTCTTTATTATTATTATATTAGACATTACATTGCTAGTGTACAGTAGAGTTGTGGTCACAGTATTTGCTTTTATTTTATATAATTTTTTATGTGCAAATATATCATGGTAAGTTCAAACCTACAGTAAACCTGATTATGAGCTTTTTGTTTTCGGGGATAAAGCCTGGCTGTTAATAATAATCAGAGCGATGCAGGCGGCCTCTGTGCTGGGGGTATTGTGCCAGCAAGAACGCATCGTCTCAAACCGTCAACAGCATTTTGTGTGCTCGTGACATTGCAAGTTCATTCTTCCAAGAACGACTAGCAAGAACATTCTCCCCAAGAAGTCCATTCTTTGCATTCTTGGTTTTGAGAAACCCAAACCGCTAATCCAAATATAATTTGCTGTATTTCGACTACAAACACCAACATGCAGCTGTCCTGTTATTACTGCCAGTCTCTTTTGGGTTTTAATGCACACAGATATCAAACGGATTTATTGTTCAGCTGTACGAAAGTGCAAACTTTGTCACTCTTCCCAGTCGCTCTCTGTCTCTCTCCCTGTCTGCTCCCCTGAATTTCTCTATCAGCAGTAGGTTATATTTTATAATGTCGCCAAAAAGACACAGAACTCGTCTTTTTTTGTGGATATTTTTGAAGAACAAACAGACAATGAGGCAGATGTAGGTGGAGCTACTGGTGTAGGCACTGGCATGGACAAAGATGTGACAGAACCAACCATCGCTGACCTGGTAAACATCTTTCGTACTCACATGGGGCAGCAGCAAGCCTGTGAGGCCAAATGGGAGCAGGAAGCAACCAGGCAAGACAAGAGGTTCAAGGCACTTCAACACCAGTAGAGTCTTCTGCAATTGGAGGTTCAAGCAAGGACCTCACCTGCTGCTGGGTCCTCCTCTCCCCAGCAGAATACCCAGGGTAATGGAGCCCAGGTCAGTTCACCATCTCAGGTAGCTTATCCACCAAGAGCCCTCCAGCAGGGTGACTCTCAGTATGGTCAGTCTCATTCACACTTCTTTAAAGAGCCTAAGCTTAAAAAATTAACTGATGCAGATGATATTGAACATTTCCTTTTTACCTTTGAAAGAATAGCAGTGGCCAAAAGAAAACTGGGGCTTTCGACTTATTCCATTGTTGACGGGTAAGGCTAGAAGTGCCTATGTACACATAGATTTTGACGAATCTCTTGATTATGATAAAGTTAAATGTGCCATTCTCAAGAAATATGATATTAACCCTAAATCATATCGGCAGAGATTTAGATCTCTTAATGTGGAACCTGATGAGACCCCAAAAGGGCTGTATGTGAGACTTAAGGAGCTTATGGGAAATGGGTTCAACCAAGAGAAAAAACTGTTGATGATATTGGTGAAATTATTATTATTGAGCAATACTTGCGTATGCTGTCCCCTGAGCTGCAGGTTTGGATCAAAGAGCATGACCCACGGACTGCGGCAGAGGCTGCTTCATTAGCAGATGTGTTCGTAGCTGCACGCCATAAAAACCCCTCCTGGGTTTGCAAGTCCTGGAAGGCTTCAAAGGACTGTCAGAAACCTGCCTTGGCTGAGCAATGCCCACGATCACCAATAAGTAAGCCACCTGTGAAGGACAATCAGCCACTTGCTCATGGTTCTGGTAAAAGTTTTAATAAATTGGTTTGTTATGTATGTGGGCAAGAGGGGCACACAAAGCCAGCTTGTCCACAGAATCCAGTAAAACTTACACAGATGTGCTATGCACCCCGGAAGAAATGTGAGCCTGGGCTGCAGGTGAGGCAATACCTTAAAGAGACATCGATCGAAATTAATGGTCAGAACCTGAGGGCACTTATTGACACTGGAAGTAATCAAACACTAGTGCATAGACGTCATGTGACACGGGCATCAACATTGCACTCAGGTGAGACAGATTGCACTCTACGTTCTCTGCCTTTTTATGATGCCTAGGTTGAGGCCGAGCCAGGAAAGTCTCGCAAGTCTCGTAGGCAAAGACGGCAGGAAAACCCTTGAGAGGTCAACCCCTGAGCTGCCCATGGGTTTCTAATTACCTGTGAACATGGTGCAACTGCAGCAAGAAGATGTTAGTTTAGCTGACTACATCCAAAGAGCAAAGGCAAATGAAGGGAGAACTGATTTGGAGCACGGGTTTGAAGGCTATATCTTACAGAACGGTCTCCTTTACTATCAACACAGATCAAGAAACCAGCTGGTGGTTCCTAAAGTAGTTAGAGAATCAGTACTTGCTTTAGGTCACTCTATTCCCTGGGCAGGCCACCTAGGGAAACATAAAACAACAGCTCGTATCCACCGCTATTTTCATTGGCCTGGTTTACGTAAAGATGTAGCCCAGTTCTGCCAGAGTTGTCCTCAGTGCCAGCAAACCTCAACGAAACGTCCAACCAGAGCTCCCCTCCAGCCTCTACCAGTGATCAATACACCATTTGAACGTCTTGGAATGGATTTTGTTGGCCCAGTGGAGAGAAGTAAGTCAGGAAACAGATTTATGCTACAAAGTACCCAGAAGTGTTTCCCTTGAAGTCAGTTAAAGCAAAGGCGGTAGCATCTTGCCTGGTTCAGTTCTTTTCAAGGGTTGGGTTTCCCAAGGAGATACTCACCGACCAAGGCACCAACTTTATGTCTAAGCTGCTGAAGGATGTGTATCAGTTGCTGGGAATCAAAGGTTTGAGAACTACACCTTATCATCCACAAACTGATGGGCTGACTGAACGGTTTAATTAGACACTCAAACAGATGCTCTGTAAGTTTGTTGATGACACTGGCTCTGATTGGGACCAGTGGTTGCCTTACCTTCTGTTTGCCAACAGAGAAATGC